>NW_028134562.1:0-78899 GCF_964662115.1 Mustela nivalis | reverse complement strand
CACCATGTGCTCGTTTTTTCCATTATTTCCCTACTTCCCATCTTAAAGTCTACTCTGACATTCTGAAAAATAGTCCAAGTTTCACCGTACGTAACTTTAAGTGAGATTATGAAATCATAATCATTCCTCCGGGCAAAAGAAAAATGTCTTTAAGGCAACTCGCATCGAGAATGATCAGGGATATTCCATGTTTAGATCCAAAGTTTTGAGTTTATAATTTAACATCAGCCTGAAGTAAAAACTCCCAGCTCGGTGGTTCACTTGCTTGCCATCTCCTCCCTCTCCAGACTCAAAGACACCGCCGGAATTAGACTTCCATTTTTATCAAGAGGTGCATAGGATACAATGCTCGGGGCTCTCACAAGCCTCCTGGTGACTTCAAGACCAGCAGGAGTCAACCCCCAGAGAGCGTCCTGACTTCTGCATCTGGAGAGGTCATCTACAGAAAGAAGGTCAGACATAAAGAAACAAAACAGAAAAGGATTTTTTTTTTAAAGGCTACAGAAAGAAAAGAGGGACCCGGGTGGGTCAGTTAACAAGGAAGCAAATGTATTTACAGAGTTTATCAGGAATGTGTGACATAACAGTTACACGGATTTATAAAAAGAGAACAACTTTGGTAAATTACAAAGTATGAAATGGTGCCAAAAATAGGGAAAACTGCTAAATAGTCCTGGTTCCCCAGGCAGCAAACAAATGCAAAAAAACCTGAAGCCTGCCAATGTCAGCATTTTAAGATTTCCCCTGCATGGCCAATTGCAAATGACAGTGAGCTTCCTAGTTAGGTCTGCAAAAGTTTGCTAGAATGGTAAAGCCCGCAGGTGGTCTTTTTTTGTTCATTCTAAAGTCAAAAGAACACAGTTCTTTCTTTCACGTGCTAAGCGAATATTAATCTGGCTGGATTCATCTGCATTCTACAGTATACCCATATAATAATCACAAACAACATGTTTGGAAAAATGGGCATTTGCAACCATGCTTTTTCATATCAAAGGGGTTTTCTAGCTCAGAATCAATTAGAAGAACTCAGCTGTTTAGGGCATGCACAGGTATGTTTCTAAAATTAAATTATTGAGCACAAAATTCATTTTCTGTAATTAATTTCTAAAATACTAGTAAATTGTCTCATTTTTAAATTTGTAATAAAAAAGGGGGGGATAATTTTTAAAGTTTGCATCCTTCAGGAGAAGGCAAAATTAACCTTTAGTTAAAAATCAAGCACTATTTTATACATAGTGTCTTATTTAACCCTTACAATGCCACCTAAGCTACCCTTTAGGAAGCCTATTTTACATACCACAACTCAAAATGGTTAAGTGATTGCCCAAAGGCACAGCAGCTGGGAAATGAAGAATCAGGACTTGAATTCGCATCTCCCTGACTCCAAGGCCTGTATATATACTGCCCAGCATATAACACACGGCCAGCAAAGATCTGAAGAACTAATGTCTAAAAGCCTTCATTTTTAAAATTTTGTAAGCCACGGGGCACCTGGCTGGCTCAGCAGGCGGAGTATATGACCCTTGACCTCAGGGCTGTAAATTCAAGCACCACACTGGGTGTACAGATTGTTTAAAAATAAAATCTTTAAATAAAATAAAATTCTGTGAGGCAAGACTACCAAATAACTCCTAACAATCAAATTTGTTTCAGGTAAAGAGAAAAATATTTACTGATACTCTACCCATACACACATTCATCTTTGGATATTTTCCGAACGTATTCAGACTCCGTTCTTCTAGCATGGGATCCTGATTTATACTTCCAGGATAAACTTGAAAATTATGTATCAGTGACTGAGAGACAATGCCTATGAATCTCTGAGAAAGGGAAAATGGCCACTGAAGGAACCAAGGAGGGCTTTGAAACAAAGAGTGCTCCTAAATCCGGTTCATCTTTTGTTGGGTCCCCCCAATAATGGGTCTGTGATTAAAGGAGCAAGACTGATACAAAGTGAAGGTCAAGCAAAGCTTTATTTCGCGCGAAGCATCGAGAATCAAACTGACCGGCCAGGGCCGTCCCTTACAAAGAGGCAACCTCTCTCTGCCTTACAGACTAGCTTTTAAGGGCAAAGGCCATGTGGTTGGGCCTGGCCACACGCAGGTGGCCAATGAGATTGTAACACACAGAGAAAGCTGCAAAGTCATGCTAGGTCACACATAAGTGACCACTTGAATCAACTGAATTACAATTTACCCTATAGTAGATATTTGAACCAGCCTATCACCTTGGTCAGAATTGGCACCCAAAAGGCACTCAAAGGGCGGGGCCCATACTCCTTGTAGCTTGGAGTTCCCAACTGATTGGATACCTCCACCTGGCCTGACCCACCCTTGTATTTGGGCTTTCCAAGACTTCTTTTTGAGTAAATTCCCTGAGGTGGGCTGGGCAGGGTCAGTTTAAGTTTTACTGCATAAACAACAAAATCACTGTTTAACTGGATGGAGCTGCTCTGACTAAATAGGCCCTTACACTTTGTCCCCTGAGAATATGAAAGGAACAACCTAATTTGTTTGTTTGGTTTTTTAAGATTTTATTTATTTATTTATTTGACAGACAGATTTTATTTATTTGACATAATTTTATTTATTTATTTATTTATTTATTTATTTATTTCACAAGTAGGCAGAGAGGCAGGGGCAGGTGGGGGTGGGGGGAGCAGGCTCCCCGCCAAGCAGAGAGCCCGATGTGGAGCCCGATGTGGGGCTCGATCCCAGGAACCTGGGACCATGACCTGAGCCAAAGGCAGAGGCTTAACCCACTGAGCCACCCAGGAGCCCCAAGGAACAGCCTTGTTTAAAAAGAGGAAATCGTGCAGTGCCTGGGTGGCTCAGTGGATTAAAGCCTCTGCCTTCTGCTCAGGTCATGATCTCAGGGTCCTGGGACTGAGCCCTACATCGGGCTCTCTGCTCAGTGCAGAGCCTGCTTCTTCCTCTCTCTCTGCCTGCCTCTCTGCCTACTTGTGATATCTCTCTCTCTGTCAAATAAATAAATAAAATCTTTAGAAAAAGGAAATTGCACAAAAGCCAAAACTGATCTGCTAAAAGGCCCCTTTCCAGAAGATTCAAACTTGGAACACCAGAAGGGCTGCACAAAGGCCATTTTCCATACTCCAGGTGTGTAGAGGTGGGGTCACACCCACACATGCCTCAGAGGGTCACCCATTTCAGTCACAGCATACATTCCTATCCCACCCTCATCTGTGTCAACAGATTCTACAGACAAAATTTCTTTCCCATTGAACAAAATGGAGAGCTAGAATGTTCTGATACTTATCTTTACTTAATACTAGAAACTACTGTATATTTTTAGAAGACTACAAAAAATCAACATACCACCAAATGATGCCTTTGAACATGTCCCTGTTGCATGGTCACCCTGGTATAGCAAAGCCTCAGAGACGCTGTTTGTTAGCCCTCCCCTTTCCAAATTGCTTAAGTGTGTCCATCCAAATTGGTGTGGTGGGTGACTAAGAATTTTGGGTACTCAGATTACAAATAATGTAAGAGAAAGTATAACTCCTCTAAATAAGGAAAGTGGTCTTTTTAGGAACTCCAGATTATTCGAAGGACAGAACTAGCTGCTGTCACAAAGCTTCTAGAAACCATCCCTGGGGCCATAAAACGGGTGACATCAAAAATAGTGAATAAAAAAAACGAAGCATAAAGCAAATGTTAATGTAATAATATCCGAAGATGCTGACATAACTAGAGGCAACTCTCACACTTCATCAAAATCAAAGGCAGAGAAATTCCTGCAACCTGTAAACTCAAGGCTAGGTCCAAACTCATCACCCTGTAACTAGAAACCTCTACGTGGCCATATTCTCCGGTCCCAGTGAACCGGTGGACATAGACACAGTCTCTCTGTCAACGTTCACCCACCAAAAGAAGGCACAGAGGACTGCTGCTACTTCAACTAGATGAGTCGAGTGAGCTAATATTTTTTAATAGAATTTTTTTTCCTACTTGAATCACCAATTAAGAAAAAATTGAATTTTATTTATTTATTTATTTATTTATTTATTTATTTATTTTAGAGACAGAGCGCAAGTTGCCGGAAGGGGGGTGCAGGGAGGCATGCAGAGGGAGAGGAAAAGAGAGAATCTCAAGCAGGCTCCCCGCCAAGCACAGAGCCTAACACCGGGCTCGATCCCACGACCCTGAGATCATGACCTGACCCAAAATCAAGAGTCAGACGCTTAACCGACTGAACCACTCCCCGGCACCCGCCCCAAATCAGAATTTTGTAAAATGTTGTTAAAACGTTGGGGTGCCTGGGTGGCTCAGTGGGTTAAAGCCTCTGCCTTCAGCTCAGGTCATGATCTCAGGGTCCTGGGATCGAGCCCCGCATCTGGCTCTCTGCTCAGCAGGGAGTCTACTTCCCCTGCCCTCCCTCTGTCTGCCTACTGGTGATCTCTGTCTGTCAAATAAATAAATAAAATATTTTTTTTAAAAATGTTAAAACGTCGATTTTAAAATAAGGTAGGTTTTCTTGAAATACATTTTAGAGCACAAAAGACAACTTCTAAGGGCAGATCATTGGAGCCAATAACAAGCTGAACACTCCTACAGGCGTGTTGTTTTCAAGCCTTCTACGTGCTGCGGGCTTCCCCACACATGGTCCTTTTGCTCATATTAGGGTCAAACTTCAATCAGAGAAGAGTCCCAAAGAGGAACTTACCTAAGGGCCCATTCATCACCAAATGCTGGGGAGCACTTACCATGCACAGGGTGCTGGGCTGGGCCCTCATGGTTCTAACCCCTTTGCAGGAGCTGCTCTTCAACTTGACACACCAGGCTCTCCTCCTGGCCTTTGTATACCTTTCCATGTCGTCCACCCTGGCCCCTGGCTCCAGCTCCGTCAGATCTTGCCCCCTGGCATCACTGTCTTGCCAGGATAAAGGAGTGGGCAAGCATATTCCAAGCAAACGGAAACCATAAGAAAGGAGAACAGTAACAAGTCCTAATCTGCATTTTTAAAACCTGCTCAGGTTTCTGTGTGGAGACTGGATTGAGGGGCTGTTGTATGAATGAGCCAAAGACGGCCTTTGTGGAAGGCCCCTATGTTTTTGCCCCCTGCCAGCTGAGGCCTGGGAGCTCAGGAACCCACTGGCACCAAGCTCAAACTTTTTACACGTTCAGTCATTTACAAACCGTCCAAACAAACAGATTTTTAGGCATTCAGGGCCTCCCTGCCTTGCACAGTACACAAAACTCACCCAGCATCTGAAGGCCCTTGATAAAACAGCATCATGGTTACAAGACTTCAAGGGCTACTGACTTTCAGAGCACTCTCACACCGGGGGGGGGGGGGGGGACCTCCCCACTGTGCTGCTGACAGCCACCCCCCTAGACACATAAATCTCCCTCCCTAGCAAGTCCCCTGCCCCCTCCTCTCCTGAGTAGCAATTCCCCCCATATGCCCCACACTCACGTACCTACTAGAGGGACTTCATAGCAGGGAAATAGGAAAGCACCACCCCATCAAGCTGGTGTGCGCTACTGCCACGTTGTGGTGATATCATTTCCCTTGCTCGGTCCCCCAAAGCCCCCCACACCCTTGCAAGTCAGATGAGGGATGTGGGCAGATGTGGGCTTAGAGCTCCAGAGGCAGATCTCTTTGAAAAATGGTAATAGTAGCACACAGATCAAGAAATTAGGAAAAGAGGATCATGTCCCTCAAAAAGTGTAAGGTCAGTCAGGCCTGCAGAGCACAAGTGAAGAGTAGGGCTTTCGTGGGAAATATGGACACCCTAGCCAGCCAGGAGGGCTTGGCACACGGGAGAAGCTCTGCACCCTTTAACCCAACTTTCTCAGACTCCTTTCAAGGAGTCGGGCTCTGTGCTGGGACCCTGGGCATGGAGCCTGCTTGAGATTCTCTCTCGCCCCCTGCTCCTTCCCCACCCCTCAAAATGAAAATAGATAAAAATAAAATATTTTTTTAAAAAATAGAAATAAGGGGGGCACCTGAGTGGCTCAGTGGGTTAAGCCGCTGCCTTCGGCTCAGGTCATGATCTCGGGGTCCCCGGATCAAGTCCCGTATCGGGCTCTCTGCTCAGCAGGGAGCCTGCATCCCTCTCTCTCTCTCTCTGCCTGCCTCTCTACTTGTGATTTCTCTCTGTCAAATAAATAAATAAAATCTTTTAAAAAAAATAGAAATAAGGGAAATTGCTTTAAAAAAAAAAAGTTTGAGATGAATTCAATACTCTTTTGTATGTATCACTAGTACCCGAAAGGATACATAAGAACTTCGTCAAAGTTCTTGGCAGTTAGCAAAGATGAGAATCTCAATATTAACTTAATTAACATTCCTGAGACTGGAACGCTTCAGATGCCCCAAAATTTCTCTTTACTTTTGTTTAGAATGAAAACACTACACAGAAACAAAATATTCTGTAAATAAATACAACAGAACCACTGACCTACAGCTTGACTCTTCTGCAGCCCAGAGAATCCATTTTTTGAGCACAACGTATTTTATGAATAAACTTCTACACTTTTAAAATTGAGTTTTCTCTTTTTGAAGTACAGCTTCAAGCAACTACAAGTTTCCATCCTGCTAACCCGAGGCAGCCGTTGCTTTTAACTTCTATCTTTTATTTAAAAAACTTAATTGGAAGTTTTTGTAGCCAGAAGGAGTACTTCAAAGAAAAAGGAAAAAATGCCAAAAATTAATACTTTATGTCATAGGTTAGGAGGGAAAAAAACAAAGATTACAGGAACCAGGGGTTAATGGTTTATATATAGGAAAGCAATGAAAGAAGGAAAGGCAGGAAACACATGACATTGGAAACAAGACATGGAGGGAGACTGTCCTTCCCCTGTGCAGACAACAAGAGGCTTAGAGCAGCTTTCACAATCCCCCCACCCCTCCCCCACTCCCTCCATCCTGCCCAAAGGCCCTATGAGTAAATCCCACCCCCACTCAAACCATTTACCACACAAACCCCCATTACACATCAAGGGACCACAACCCTTCCTAGTCTTTAATTTCTAGACATTCCTGTCGCTGCAGATTCGAAATCCACTCTGATGAAACAATGTGAGAAGGTGGGAAGAGATTCCTAAGATTCCTTCCAGCTCTGATAAGCTATCGCTCTGGGATTTACAGAGAGTGCAACTCCCGGACCACTCACCCAGGATAACTGATCAACAGGCCAAGGAGATGAGTTATCTGAGATTGGATCCCGGAGCTTCCTAGAATGGAAATAAATAACAGACCCTCCTATTTCAAATGGGGACACTTTCCTGTACTCGGACGGGTCCTGAAGATCAGAATAGCTATAAAATCGGACCCCACTGCTCTCAGACAGGCAAGACCTCCCTTACATAAAAAGTCCTAAGAGGGGCACCTGGGTGGCTCCGTCAGTTAAGCATCTGACTCTTGATTTCCGCTCAGGTCAGGATCTCAGGGTCATGAGATGGAGCCCCACGTCTGACTCCACACTGGGCGTGGAGCCTGCCTAAGATTCTCCTTTCCCTCTCCCACTGCCCCTTCTTCCCCACCCCCTCATGCTCTCTAATTTAAAAAAAAAAAAAAAAGTCCTAAGAGCCTGTTTGCCATGCTCTGCTTTCTAAGACTTTGCTCAGCAGCCCATTTCAGAAGCATTTCCCAACATTTCCCAACAGTCTCCATCTGTGATGAAGGGCCAGGTGACTGGAGAGATGGAGAAGAAGGTCTGACAATGAACACCAAACAAGGACAAGTTCACTAACAGCCCACACACAGAAGGAGCAAGTTGGCCAGTTGGCCTTTCTGCAGCACCCTGTACATGAAACCAGACCCAGCTTGTGTAGGGATGAGCCTGTGTCCCAAGGGCAGCTAACTCATACTCAGGCCAGGTCCCCCAGGATGGCATCAGAGCAAAATGACAAGCAAGGCCAATCTGTCCCTTGCTGGGGAATGCGGATGAGGACATGAAAACACAGCATTTAGTGATGGGAAAGAGTTAAAGGTCATGGTCAGAGAGGCCCTGATGGACCATAAGGGCCAGAGATGGAGCAGACTTCATGCTGCAAGCCTCAGCAGCACACGCGCACGTGCACACACACACACACACACCTGCATATACACTCACCCACATACACACACTGACATGCTAGACAAAACGGAAAGGGGGAGTTTCATCTACAGTGGGAAAAATAGAAAAAAATGGGAAATTCCTACATCCCAACAGAAATACAGCGGAAACAAGAGCGGGGAACATAAACTAAAGTTACATAGCCTTGAAGGCGAATGACACCTACGCGAGAATAGTGGGTCATCACACCATAAGGAAAGAGGCAATCTTACACCTGTACTTGCATAATCCCATGACTTGCGCTATATAAAGCAAAAATTAAAGAATTACAAGGAACTGGCAAATCCATAATCATGGTAGGAGATTTTTAATATGCCTCTTCCAGCAAGTTGCAATCCAGGGGACAAAAATTAATAAAGACTTAGAATCATTTGATCAACAACTTTCCCTAATGAACCAATAACTAAGGAGTATGTGTTGTTTTATTCACATGCAGCATTCATAAAACCTGAATTCAGTGGCACCTAGCTGGCTGGCTCAGTCAGCAGAGCATGTGACTCTTGATCTCGGGGTCATGAGTTCAAGACCCCCGCGCAGGGTATAGAGATTACTTAAATAAGGCTTTAAAAAAAAAAAAAAAAAAAGACCATTCAAAGATATAAGGCACATCATAGCGAATAGTAAACACTCCAAACACCCCTGCCTCAATCTCATTGACATGTAATTCGATGTTGGGAATCAATAGTAAAAATAATAACTATTAAAGATGCCTGGGTGGCTCAGTTGTTAAGCATCTGACTTCAGATAGGGTCATGATCCCATGGTCCTCAGATGGAGTCCCACATCAGACTCTCTGCTCAGTGGGGAGTCTGCTTCTACCTCTCCCACTTCCCCTGCTTGTGTTCCTTGGCTGGTGTTGCCTGTCTGTCAAATAAATAAATAAAATCTCTTAAAAATAATAATAATAATCTTCTAAAAATATGTATATTTGGATATTTTAAAATACCAGACATACATAGAGGTGGGGGGGGACATTGTCATGGAAATTAGAAAGTTTGTAGAATGGAAAAAAAAAATGTTCAACTAGAGCATGTCAAAACCAATAGGGATGTAGAAAGTTGTGAGAGAATATTGTTCCCACCCTAATGAGATGAAGGTGGAGGTGAAAACCACAAAATCACTGCTTTCTCAAGTATATCACAGAACCAAGGATGTGATTCAACCTAATGAAACAAAATCCAAAAACAGACAAGCATGACTGCCTTCATCCTTGGCATAGCAGAGGGAAGCAGAAGAGGCGACCACAGAGGGATTTTAGAAAAGCATGGAACTTGGGACACCTGGGTGGCTCAGTTGTTAAGTGTCTGCCTTTGGCTCAGGTCATGATCCCAGTGTCCTGGGATCGAGCTCCCTGTCAGGCTCCCTGCTTCTGAAGCCTGCTTCAAGGAGCCTGCTTCTCTCTCTTCCATTCCCTCTGCTTGTGCTCCCTCTTTCTCTGTCAAATAAATAAATAATATCTTTAAAAAAGAGAGACGGAAAAGGAAAAGCATGGAACTTTCAATGAATTTCTAAAAAGGAAACAAAGATTAGTATGATAGGTGAGAACCCCTAACGGTGCCGGTACACAGAATCTATACCCATGACCAACTCTATTCCATAGACCTTTATGAAATAGGCGTGAGAAAAGTTGGACACAGGACGGGAACACCACCAGACACTTATTCTGAAGCAAATATGTGGGGCCTTGGGGCTTGTGAAACAATTACAGTACCAGAGGCAAGGAAAGAGAAAAAGCCAAAATAAATCTTTGAAGAAATAATGGCTGGAACTTTCCCAAATTTGGTTTAAAAAAAAAAAAAAAAAGATAAATTCACCTATTCAAGAAGTTCTGCAAAACACTAGTAGAGTAAGGACAAAAATCAAAACAAACAAAAACCCCTGCACATATCATAGTCAAACTGGTTAAACCAATACTAGAAGGAAAAATCTTGAAAGCAGCTGGAGAAAACATAGATCAATATTTTGAATTACTCCTCCTTTCTCATCAGAAACTATAGAGTCAAAAGACAGGAAGACAACCTCTTTAAAGGGCTAAAAGAAGAAAAAAGGCTGCTACCCCAGAATTCAATATCCAGAAAGAATGTCCCAACAGAATGAAGTTCAAATAAAGACATTTTCAGATAAAATAGGCTGATTAGAGAACAAAATGAAAAAGTTCTAACCATAAAGCTTGGAGGAGCAGTAGGAGACTATCCTGGCTAATTTGGGGTACGCAAAGATGTCTTAAAAGGACACTGAAGACACTACACATAAAATAAAATTCTTGAGAAACTAGATATCATCAAAAGGAATAACTTCTGCTCTCCAAAAGTTTCATTAAAAGAAAGAAAAAGCAAGCCACAGACTAGAAGAAAAATTCTTAACACATGTAGCTGACAAAGGACTTGTATCCAGAAGATACATGAATGAACTCCAACATATTGATAATAAAAAGACAACCCAAGTGAAAAAAATAAATAGTGTTGCAGGGGCGTGGGTGGCTTGATCAGTTAAGCACCTGCCTTTGTCTCAGGTCATGATCAGGTCATGATCCCCAGTCCTGGGATGGAGCCCTGCCCCTGGCTCCCTGCTCAGTGGGAAGTCGGCTTCTCCCTCTCCCCCTGCCCCTCCTTTCCCTTCCCCTCCACTTGTTCTCTGCTCCTGCGCTCCTTCTCTCTGTCGAATAAATAAAATCTTTTGAAAAATAAATAAATAAATAGCATTTGTTTGCAAACTAGACTCCATACATGGAGGGCAGGGAGAGACGGAGAGATGGAAGGGAAAGGAAGCCTCCCAGATGGGGAGGGTGGCGGGTTTAATAAGTGAGGGGATTCACTTACAAGGTTTGTGTTGAGCAGCTGCCAGATGAGTAGATCGCACCCCGGCAGAATCTTAAAGGCTTCAGAAACAAACTGCCCAGCTGATCTCAACACTGTATCCTCTCAAGGTCACGCCCTTGAAAAGGCTTTGGCTGTGGAACAGTGGGCAGTGGATGTTGCAGGGACAGAGGAGGGGCTGAGGTGCCGAGGGGTCGACTGGAGGTCATGTCCCCTCCATAACCAACTCCAAAACAGAGACATTTTATATAAGAAGATACACAAAGAGCAGGTGAGCCGGTGAGAAGGTCTTACCGGTATTACCATGCAATGCCATTCAAAACCACCGTGAGATCCCACCCCTCTTCCACTAGGATGGATTTAAAAAAAAATTTTTTTTAAGACTTTATTTATTCATTTGACAGACAGAGATCACAAGCAGGCAGAGAAGCAGGCAGAGAGAGAGGAGGAAGCAGGTTCCCAGCCAAGCAGAGAGCCGGATATGGGGCTTGATCCCAGGACCCTGAGATCATGACCTGAGCTGAAGGCAGAGGCTTTAACCCACTGAGCCACCCAGGTGCCCTGGGAATGGATAATATTTTTAAAAATCAGAGAGGATAATGGGACAACCAGAACTCTGATAGATTTCTAAAAAGAGTATAAAATGCAAACATCACTTTGGAAAACCGTTTAGAGGTCTCTTAGAAAGTTTAACATGCACTACTCAATTGACCCAATAATTCTCCTCCCAGGTGTTTACCCAAGAGTAATGAAAAATAGAACCATGTCCGTGTGAAAACTAACACATGAGACTGTTAATAACAGCGCGTTCATAATGGCCAAAACGTGGAAACAACCCAAGCATTCCTCAATAGAAGAATGATTGAATAAATTATAATTTATTCATCCAAAGGAATACTATTATCAAATAGAAAGGAGTGAACTACTGATACACATAATGTGGATGAATTTCAAAAGTCTTATGCTGAATGAGAAGAAGTCAGAGATAACAGAGGACAGGCTCTGAGGAACTTCAAAAGCAGGTTGAAGTTACCGATGGTGACAAAATCCAGGAGAGTGGCTGGTTCTAGGGAGGGAGGCTTGACCAAGAAGAAACATGAAATAACTTTCTGGGTTGATTGAAACTTGATAAGTGTGCAGGTTACAAGAATATATGAATTTATTAGAACTGACCAAACTGTACATTTGGGATCTGTGCATTTCATTGGTAAAAGATACCTTGCTTTAAAAACTTGCAAGATGCAGATAACTTATATATAAAGAAAACATGTCACCTTAAAACCTTGAAGTAGGAAAGGGAAAAAAAAAAAAAGTAAAAATTCATAAACTAAGTTTCTCACTTAAATTAGAAAAAGAATATCAGACTACATTTATAAAGGAAGAAATAAATGTGGTATATTTTAATTTTTTATTATGGAAATTTTCAAACACACAGGAAAATAGAACTGTGAGTTTTTATTATCTGACACTCAGGTTCAGTAATAATCAACAAATGGCCAATCTTGCTTCATCTAAATCCTCCTAGCCTAAAGCAATTCCATAATTTCTATCTTTTCATTCAAAAACACTCTCTGTGGAATCTTTTTAAAATATAAAACTTTAATGCCATTACCACACCTAAAAATGACAACAGTATAATAATACAATAGAAAAAACTACAATAAAGATAAACAAAACCGAAAGCTGATATAATGGATAAAACTCTGAAAACCAACCCAAAAAGCAAATAGACACAAATAATATCAGGAAAAAAGTAGAGATTCAAAAAAGTTGAAGAGGGTACTATCTACGATTTAACGCAATATAGCCGGGCATTACATGAAATAGATAATTTCACAAGGAAATATAACTTATCCAGAAAGAAAAGGAAAACTTATATAATCCTAAAACTATATAGGAAATATAATCCGTCATTAAAACTAAACCCACAAAGGAAAAAGAAAAAAAAATGTCAAAACCAATTTCAAAGGTAAATTCATCCAATCAAGTAATTGATTATTCTAACTTCATAAACCATGTTTTTCATTAAAAATTAAAAGAATTAAAAAACAGGGGCTCATGGGTGTGGCTGAGTTGATTAAGCATCTGTCTTTGGCTCAGGTCCTGCTCCTGGGAACCTGGGAATGAGTCCTGCCTTGGGCTCCCTGCTCAGTGGGGAGCTTGCTTCTCCCTCTCCCTCTGCCTGCTGCTCCCCATCCTTGTGTGCTCTCTGTCAAATAAATAAATCTTTTTTTAAAATAAAAATAAGAAAAACAAACAACAACAAAAAGAATAAGAAGGCCACTTAGCCCATTTTATGAAACTAACATAAATTTGACACCAACCCATGAGAAAGCAATAAGAAAAACTATGGGCCAAATTCAAAAAATACTAGCAAACCACATCTAGGAATATATATTTTTTAAAATAAAAACTAGGGGCGCCTGGGAAGCGCAGTCATTTATGCCTCCAAACCCTGGTGTTGGCTAGGGTCATGATCTCAGGGTTGTGGGATCCAGGCCCACATCCTATTCTGCACTCAAACTGGAGTCTTCCTGAGTTTCTCTTTCCCTCTCTCTCTGCCCATCCCGTGCCCCGCACCGTCACTCTCTTCCTGTCTCTCTCAAATAAATAAATAAATACATACATACATCTTTAAAAAAAAAAAAAAAAACAAATAAGGGACGCCTGGGTGGCTCAGTGGGTTAAGGCCTCTGCCTTCGGTTCATGTCATGATCTCAGGATCCTGGGATCGAACCCCGCATCAGGCTCTCTGCTCAGCAGGGAGCCTGCTTCCTCCGCTCTCTCTGCCTGCTTCTCTGCCTACTTGTGATCTCCGTCTGTCAAATAAATAAATAAAATTTTTTAAAAAATAATAAAATTAAATTTAATTTAAAAACCAAATAAATAAAATAAAAGCTAACCAGAGTCATGTAATTCACCACATAACAAGCTGAAGGATAAAAAGCACAATTCTTTGAAAGATTCTGCAGGTACGTGCAGGCATATACACACATACACAAGCATTTGGTAAAATTCAAGATCCTTTTACAACAAAAACTTTTTTTTTTTAAGATTTTATTTTAAAGGAGACACAGAGAAAGAGAGAGAGAGAGCACAAGCAGGGAGGAGGGGCAGAGGGAGAGGGAGAAGCAAACTCCCTGCTGAGCAGGGAGTCCAACGTGGGACTCGGTCCCAGGACCCCAGGATTATGACCTCAGCCGAAGGCAGACGCTTAATTGACTGAGCCACCCAGGAGACCCTACAACAAAAAACTCTTCAGCAAGCTGGGAATAGAAAATAAATACCAAAATCCTACTGCAAAAGTAATATTAGAATTGAGACAGAATATCCCTTAATCATCAGCAACAAAGATAAATGCATCTTTATTTCTGTTCAATGATGTACTAGAGATATTAGCAGAGTAAAACATGTAAGATAAATAAGAGGACTAAAGGATGAAAGGATCAAATTATTATTAATCATGTGATAAAATTATGTAGTTAGAAAACCCAAAATATTATATTAAGAATTCAGCAAAGCTGTGCTTTATATAAATACACATAAAGCAATTTCATCCCTATATGCCTATGACAGACATTTTCTCTGAAAAATATCACTTTATAATAACTGTAAAAACATAAATAAATGCATCTAACAAAATACATGCCAGGGTTCCACAGAGAAAAGTATAAAATGTCGCTGAGAGACATTAAAGAAAACTGGAAAATGTATGCCACATTCATGAAAGGGAATACCTAATACCATAACCAAAATCAGGCTAATTCTCCAATCTAATATATAAATGCAATGCAACTGTAAATCAAAATCCCAAAAGGGATTCTCATGGAACTTGATAAGATGATCTTAAAATTTATACAGAACAACAAAGGCTAGGAATAGCCAAGAAATTATTGAAGAACAAAAACATCCTAGATATCAAAGACATATAGTCAAACTATAATAATGAAGACATTGTTATTGAAGCAGTAGACCAATGGAATACACAAAAAAGAATATACACATAAAGGCATAAAAAGAACACAAGACTTAGGAGCACCTGGTGGCTCAATTGTTTAAGCCTCTGCCTTTGTCCCGGGTCCTGATCTCAGGTTCCTGGGATCCAGTCCAGCCATCAGCCTCCCTGCTCAGTGGGGAGTCTGCTTCTCCCTCTCCCTCCGTACCTCCCCCAATTGTGCGCTCTCTCACTCACTCTCTCGCTCTCAAATAAATAATTTTTTTTTTTTTTAAAGAACACAAGGGGCGCCTGGGTGGCTCAGTGGGTTAAGCCTCTGCCTTCAGCTTGGGTCATGGTCTCCGGTCCTGGGATCGAGCCCCGCATCCCGCTCTCTGTTCCACAGGGAGCCAGCTTCACCCCTCCTCTATCTGCCTGCCTCTCTGCCTATTTGTGATCTGTCAAATAAATAAATAAAATCTTTAAAAAAATTAAAAAGAACACAAGACTTAAACATATGTGTGAATTTGACAAATGATAGGAAGGGCACTAAAAATACCAGTGAAGAACAGAAGCTTTTTTTTTTCTAAACTTCAAATCACATTTCATTATTAGAAAAGTCATTTGCATTTTTTGGATTGCTGTCAGATAATTTATTTTTTCTTAAATCTCCAAATATATTCTAGTATTAGTAGCAAAGATCTATCAGGGTTACACACATTAAGAAAATCATCAGTCATTATCAGGGAAATGCAAACCAAAACCATGATGAGCTTCCACTTCACACCTGTCAGAATGGCTAAAATTAACAACACAGGAAACAACAGATGTTGGCAAGGATGCAGAGAAAGGGGAACCGGCTTACACTGCCATTGCGAATGCAAACTGGTACAGCCACTCTGGAAAACAGTATGAAGATTCTTCAAAAAGTTAAAAAGGATACAAAAACACTGATTTGAAAGTGCACATGCACCTCAATGCTTATAGCTACATTATCAACAATAGGCAAATTATGGAAAGAGATCAAATGTCCATCAGTTAATGAATGGATAAAGAAGACATGGTGTGTATATATACACACAATGGAATATTACACAGCCATCAAAAAGAACATCCTGCCATTTGCAACAATGTGGATGGAGCCAGAGAGTCTAATGTTAAGCAAAATAAAGTCAGCCAAAGGCAAATACCATATGATTCCACTTGTGTGTGGAATTTAAGAAGTAAAACAGACGATCATAGGGGAAGGCAGACAAAAAAAGAGAGAGGGACTCAAACCATAAAAGACTCCCAACTATAGACAACAAACAAGGTTTCTGGAGGGGACGTGGGTAGAGGGTGGACTAGATGGGTATTAAGAAGGACTCTAGTGATGAGCACTGGGTTAAATGTAAGTTAGGAATTACTAAATTCTACACTTGAAACCAACATTACACTGTATGTTAGCTAACTAGAATTTAAATAAAAATTTGAGGGGCACCTGGGTGGCTCAGGCATTAAGCATCTGCCTTCAGCTCAGGTCCTGATCCCAGAATCCTGAGATCGAGCCCCGGATCGAGCTCCCTGCTCGGCGGGAAGCCTGCCTCTCCCTCTCCCACCCCCGTTTGCGTTCCCTCTCTCCCGTATGGTCTCTTTCTCTGTCAAGTAAATAAAATATTTAAATATATATATAGGGGTGTGTGTGTGTGTGTGTGTGTGTATTTGAAACAACAACAACAAAAAAAAACCCTACATTATGTTTCCAACTGGACTGATTAAAATCTACATGCCTATGAAGCAGGGTTGCACTTAATGGGGCTCTTATGAATCAAGTACAAAGTCATGTATAAAAAAGGAGTTTGAAAACTTCAAAGACTTTTAAGACAGAATTAATTTTTCACAAGTTTCCCAAAGCCATTCATGATATTTATTTAGCTTATGGTCTTCAGGATGCACCTGTTTCCACTCACTAATGTAAAAAAATTCAGTAAGAGTCATTGCCATAGTTGCCAGTCCCAGGAGGCTCAATCGGATACCTCCGCTGCTTGGTCAGATGTTCAGCTGAGAACTTGACAGTGCTCAAAGATCAAAGAGCAGGGCACCTGGGTGGCTCAGTCGTTAAGCGTCTGCCTTTGGCCCAGGTCATGATCCCAGGGTCCTGGGATCAAGCCCCACATCTGGCTCCCTGCTCAGTGGGAAGCCTGCTTCTTCCCCTCCCACTCCCCCTGCTTGTGTTCCCTCTCTCCCTGTGTCTCTGTCACATAAATAAATACAATCTTTAAAAAGAAGAAGAAGAAGATCATAGAGACCAAGAGGTTTAAGAGGTTCTGACCCATCTCTCTAATCTGGGGCTCCTGCTACCTCAGCCAAAACACTTCTCCAGAAACTCTCAAAACAAAGGCATTGTCCTTTTGCCTGACTGAGAATTACAGTAGCAATGAAGAACTTCCATGGCTCATGGAAAATCGTCTCTTGGACAAAATTAAAAGGTGACCAAGGGGGTGTCCATTTCTTAAAGACTTTGCATTGTGGTGGGTGGGGAGGGGCGGGGAATGGCTGAAGAGCTTTTCTGTTCTATTCGCTGGGAAAACATAGGCTTGTTTTCCTTTTATCTATTTGTGTCTGTGGAACGGTATCTTCTTGACATATTTTCAGAGAAATAGTCTTTCTCAGTTTATGAGTTGTCCATTTCAGAGCCACATTTTCAACTGTCAGGATGCAAATGTTCCTTCCTTCCCCCGGTTTCTACTTTTGTTTATAGTTCCCCGGCTTCCGAAAAGGTTTCCTCACACTTTTCCTTGTGCTTCTTCGCTTGAACAGAATTTGTTTACGCTGCCAGAAGTTATTTGTTCAAAACAAAAATTTGATCCTGAACTCAATGAGTTTTTTGGGGCTTTTTGGTTTTCTTGGGGGTTTTTTGCTTTTTTTTTTTTTTTAACAGTCACTTTTCTCCATTGGTTACTCCAGGGGCTTGTTGTTTGCTCCAGCGTCAGAAATGGAGCTAAAACTTTTTTTTTTTTTTTAATCAAGCTAACTTTCTGTACAAGGTTCACTTTCAGCATCTGCCTTATTAAACTCAGATTCTCTTTTCCTATTGCTTTGAGCAGAATCTGGGAGACCCTTCCAGCAGGCTGTTTTTTAGTTTTCTTCCTTTGAATTCCTTTCAGAATGTCTCCCCTTTCCTTTGGACTTTCCAACCTTTCCTGAGTCAACATCATTAACACCCCTCATCTTCTTTAAAGTTAGCTAATCCCCTGCCAATTTGCCATTCCAAACTACCACTTTCAAGGGGAGAGGCATCTTTTTTCCACCAGCTTCGTGCCCCAAGGTTCCAGTCTGAATTGTTACTTTAATTTCGCATTTGGGATGTCAGAGGTGCCCCACTGAAGTCTTTGTATCTGAACCTGACGCCCCTTTTAGAAGGGACAGCAAAATAAAATCTTCCAGCGTAAAACAAGTCTCTCCATTTTTGTGGGGATAATTAGCAAGGGCGTTTTGAGATCTGAACTTCAGTCCTTGTGGGCTGATCAAATACTCATCCTATCTTCTCGCTGTCTTTCCCAATCACCTTTGCTTCACAACGCATGGGACAAACTCGTGGCTTTCTGTCATGGTACCACCACCAACCAGAGCAGAAGCAATGGATTCTTGCCGCCTGGGATTCCAATCACTGCTGCTTTTTGTCCCCATTTGTTTCTTGTCTCCTCCCACTCTTTCCAATCCCAGAGCAACACCTTCCTCATAGAGGTCACAGGGCTGGTCTGGGGCAAAGCACCCACTGGAGGTGACCAAGGGGGGGCAGCTCCACCATTCCCCGGGCTCAGACACGCCATCCAACCATGCCCTTCAAATGGACTCCGGGGGCAGCAATGGGGCCAAGAGGTGCAATGCCTTAGGAGCAGAGCAGAACAAGATGCAAAAATCTCAAGTTTTCAACTTGCAAGTCTGTTGGACTCCACAGCTGCTTTCTGGCCACCCTCTTGGCCACAGCTGCCATCAGCATGACCCAGTCAATCAGATCCCACAGTAGCTTTTCAATAAATGGCGTTGGGATCGCTGATAACCTACATGGAAAATCATGTAAAGTTTATCCCTACCTCAGATCATACAGAAAAATTTATTTTGCAGGTACATTGAAGTTCTGAATGTGAAAAGCAAGATTTTACATTTTTAGAAGGAAATACAGGAAAACAGTTTCATGACCTCTCGGTAATTTCCTTTAACAAGAGGGGGAAAACCACAAACCATCAAGAAAAGACTGCTATGTGTGATTACATTAGGATTTAAAGTTCTATATAACAATAGCACTATAAAGTTCTATATAAAGAAGTGAAAAGACAGACTCAGAATGAGGACTTTTTGCAACACATACAACTAACAGAGGAATAATAGCCTAGCTATATAAAGAACTCCTACAAATCAGTAAGAAAAGGGGGAGGAGCACCTGGCTGGCTCAGTCAGGAGTCCTGCAACTCCTGGTCTCAGGGTTGTGAGTTTGAACACCACAGTGGGTGTAGAGATGAGTTAAGAATAACATCTTTTTAAAAAAGAGAAAAGAAAAAAAATAATAATTGCAACAGGCAGAGAATAATAGTGTTCCCACGCAGTTAACTACCTAATAACATCAGAAGCATGGAGGGATGACAACAGAGCAGGCTTATGGCAGCACAGAGAGGAAGGAGGGATAAATTCTCATTTACCAATGAAAAGGATGGGACCTGAAACTGAAAAGTCAAGAGGTAGCAATGCAAGCATGGTATTTAGAAATATCAGCTAAAAGAACAGAGAGTGTTTGACTGGGGGAAGGGAAGTAGCAAAATGAGATAAAGGAATAGGGGCAGATAATGCTGTTTTCTACAATGAACCTTGCAGAATTACTAGCTTTGAATAAAAATTGTAAAAACATGAAACCCTGGAAAGAAAGGAACCTGGGGTGTGGGGGAGGGGGGAATACCTCATGGGGCAGGAAAAAAAAAAACTTTTATATTATAACTAATGTTTTCAGAGAGAAAAAATATTTCATCCATGAAACAAGAGTAGGAATTCTAGAAAAAGGACACTCAAAAAATATATTAGAGGGGCACCTGGGTAGTGCAGTCAGTTAAGCATCTGACTCTTCATTTCAGCTCAGGTCATGCTCTCAGGGTCATGAGGTAGAGTACCATAGGGAGCCCCGCACTCAGCAGCAAGTTTGCTAGAGATTTTCTCTCTCTCTCTACCTCCCTCCTTCTCTCCCTCCCCCCACACACTTGCATGCTTGCTCTCTCTAATAAATAAATTTTTAAAAAATGGGAAAATCTCCTGGCAATCAACAATTTAAAGACTTCATAAAATAGACTTTAAAAAGGTAAGTCAAGAAAACTTTCCAGAAGGGAAGAGAATGAGAGAGAAATAACATCTCTCAAACCAATCTCTTGATCTTAGTCTCAGAAATGCTTATCCCATCATCTTCCCCATATCTGTACATGGCGGGTTCATTCTTCCAGTGGCTCAGGTCAGACTTCTTGTAGTCAGAATTTTTTATTTCTCCAACACCCTCCCTCTGATCCATCAGGAAAAAAATCTGTTGGTGTCACCCCAAATGTACCAAGATTCTGTCTCCACTGTCCATCCTGGTTATAAAGATTCATCATCCTCTTGGTTTAGTACAACTGTGTCCAGACCAACCTCTTTGCTTTAGCCTGTGCATTCCCACTACCTGTTTTCAATAAAGCATTCAGAATTTTAAAACAGAAGTCAGGGCACCTGGCCGGCTCAGTCAGTTACGGATCTGACTCTTGATCTCAGCTCAGGTCTCAGTCTCAAGGTGGTAAGTTCAAGCCCTACCTTGGGATCCACACTGGGCATGGAGCCTACTTTTTTTAAAAATGGTTTTAAATTAAAAAATAAAATAAAATAAAGCCAAATCAGGATACTCCTGTGTTCAAAACCTACTGGTGATTTCCTATCTTAGAGTCAAAGTCTTTATAGTGGTCTACAAGACCCTACAGAATCCAGCTCCCTCCTATCTTTCTGACTTATCTGTTATCCTTTTCTTACTTCAGAACGGAGTCTGGGCTTAACAAATAAAAGAGGTTGTACTGTGTACCGCCAAATCGGCTAAAAGATCACTTACCAAGTTGCTAAAGAGCTTCCTTCATCCCTATGAGCACTGGCATTGCATGGTATGCAGAGTTTAAAAAAAAAAAAAAAACACACACACACAATGATTTTTTTTCTGCCTCGAGCATAATTTCTAGGCAATATCTTTTTGGCAGTCTAGGGTCCCACAAACCCTCAGTAAAGAAACTGGATTTAGTCTTCCTGTTTAGCCTTCTTTGGATTCATCAATGTCTTAACTATTTTTCTCCTATATTATCTTTAAAAACATTCTTAGAGTAATCTTTCCATTAGTAATCTTTTCATGGACATTAGTATACGCATGCTTACTTAAAAACAGTTGCTGCAGGAACGCCTGGGTGGCTCAGTGGGTTAAGCTGCTGCCTTCACCTCACGTTATGATCCCGGGGTCCTGTGATCAAGCCCTGCATCCGGCTCGCTGCTCAGCAGGGAGCCTGCTTCTGCCTCTCTGCCTACTTGAGATCTCTCCATCTTTCAAATAAATTTAAAAAATGTTTAAAAAAAATTTTTTTTAATTGTTGCTGCAGATTCTTTAAATTAGTGCTTTTACTACTTTCTAAACAATACAGGAAACTTATCTCCATTTTTAATACCCTCTTGCTTCTTCTTTCCATTTTAAAAAAAAATTTTTATTTATTGTTTGGGAGAGGGTCGCCTGGGTGGCTCAGTGGTTAAGTCTCTGCCTTCAGCTCAGGTCATAGTCTTAGGGTCCTGGGATCGAGCCCTCCATTGGGCTCTCTGCTCAGCAGGGAGTCTGCTTCCTCCTCTCTCTCTGCCTGCCTCTCTGCCTACTTGTGATCTCTCTCTGTCAAATAAATAAATATTGTTTGGGAGAGAAAGCACAAGCAGGGGGGAGGGGCAGAGGGAAAAGCAGACTCCCCGCTGAGCAGGGAGCCCCATGGAGGACTGGATCCCAGGACCCTGGGATCATGACCTGAGTGGAAGGCAGAAGCTTAACCATCTGAGGCACCCAGTTGCCCCCACTCTTGCCTTTTTTTCCCCTATACATTGTCATATTTCTCCTTCTGCATATATTACGAATTGTATAAAACACTATCATTATTTGGTTTCTAAGTAAGGAACGTTCCTTTATATTTCTCACATATTCTTTCTTTCTGACACTCTTCATTCCTTCCTACAGTGTGTGTTTCTATCTGAGGCTGTTTTCCTTTAGCCTCAGGAAATCCCCTTTATTTCACTTCTTTGAAGGGTATTTTTACTGGATACATAATTATAGGTTGGTTTTTTCCAGCACTTTAAAGATGTTATCCATTCTGTTGGTCTTCCTTAGTTTTTGTTGAAAACCCTGCAATCTTTCCAGGGATGTCTGACTAATGGCTCACTGGCCTGACCCATGTGAAATGGTCACCCCTGGCTTCAAGGCTGAGATTTCAAGCATTTCCATATTTCCAGCCTCTACTGTAGAGCAAAGTCAGGGGGGAAGGGAGTTGGACTTGTGTTGAATGAAGTAAATGAAAATATATGGGTGTTGTATTGGTGCTATCAGAGGGGACATCCTCAAAAGACATCGTGTGGGATTGATCTGTAATATAAGGTTGCTGTTTGAATGCGGAGGAAAAATTAAAGGATAACCCTAAGGTGTGTAGACCGAGTAACTGAAAGTGTAATGATAAAATTCACAGAAATGTGAATATCCAAAATACCCTGTTGTGGGGAAAAAAGGAGTTTGGTTAAAACCTGAGGAGTTTGAGAGACTGATAGGCATAGAACTGCTACTGATTTTTCATGTATTATATCCAGCCATCTTACTAGTTCTGATGGTTGGATTTTTCAGTTAACGGTCATGGATTTTTTAGGTCAAACAATCATAGGATCTGCAAATGATGACAGTTTTTTATAATGTCAATATTTTTATACTAAAAAAAATTTTCAGGCATGGCCTCTTCAGAGAATTGTGGTAAGAAGTCATTCTGTTGCTTAATCTTTTTGAATGTTATTTTTTTCCTCTCTATAACCTGTTAACAATTTTCTCTTTGTCCCTGGAAGTCTAAAATTTCGTGATTTCATGTCTTTTTTTTTTTTCTTTTTTTAATTATCCATTGAGAGGAGTACTGAGATGGGTCATTTTAACTTAGAAATTTTGGTGCCCTGAATTAGCCAATTATATCCTTCCTCAGCTTTTTCTGATTTCACTTTCTGGAACTCTCTTATTTGAGTGTTAAGCCTCAGGAACTGATTTTCACACTGATTCTCTGTGTTCCCTTCTCTCTCTCTCTCTCTCTCTCTCTCTCTCTCTCTCCCTATCACCCCTCCCCTCACCCTTAGGGCTGCCTTGTTAATGGCAATGTAGGAAGACCTTGAACTCACCTCCTCCATGGATGCACGAAATCTATACCTATTTCTAGAGTAATTCCTCCTGAAAAAGAACCAAGGTCTGGCTGAAAGTGACATCCAAATGGAGACTTCCAGGAGGCAGGATACATTTAGGGGAAGGATCTGGGCTAAAGATACATATTTAGAGATCAAAGTGCAGATGCTATTGAAAGTCTGGAACAGAGAACAGATCATCTAGTAAAGATTTGTAGCTGGCATTTCTCTGCCATAAAAGCATTACGGGGAGTATCTAGGTGGCTCAGTTGGTTAAGTTCCTGACTCCTGATTTCAGCTCAAGCCATGATCTCAGGGTCATGGGATGGAGCCCCATATCGGGCACCATGTTCAGCATGGAGTCCGCTTGACAGTCTCTCTCTCTCCGTCTCCCTCTGCCCCTCCCCCTGCTCACGTGCTCTAAATAAATAAAATAAATAAATAAAATCTTAAAGAAAAAAACGTTACAGTGAGCCAAGATGTGGCAGCCCAGGGCAACCTTGATGATCCCAGGGTGACAAAACAAGGCGTTTTGTCCCGTGTAGGCCCTGATGTGAGAAAGTTTCAGAAGTGGAAATATAAGGAATGGGAATACAGAGAAGAGACCCAAAGACTGAGTCCCGGCATACCCAAAATTTAAAGGTGGGGGCAATAAGGAAAAGCCAGCAAAGGAAAATGCAGAAGAGTGAACAGTGATGAAGGCAGTGAGCCAAGACAGTGAGTTCTCTGAAGCCAAGGGTTTATAAAGAGTTGGAGAAAGAAGGAGCATCAGATGCTGGGCAGGCTGGTCAAGCAAGATGAGGTCTGAGAAACGACCACCGGAGTTAAAGACACAGGGTCATTGGTGACCTTGGCAAGAGCCCCTTCAGCAGAGGGGAGTGAGGGGCTGAAAGCCTGTGCGCATTCAAGAAAGAATATAACAGCTCCTTCAAGGAGATTTGCTCTAAATGGAGGAGAGAAGTAAGTCATCACTAGGAAGGATACAGGGTAAAGAAGGTTTGTTTGTTTGTTTCATCTTACAATGGGTGATACTATAGCAAATGCATATGCTGCTGGGAATGATCCAGTGGAGAGGGAAAACTGGAAGATGCAGAACAGGGAAAAACTGCTGGAGCCAGATGCTTGAGAAGGCAAAGGAAGGTGGCAGCCCAAGTCACAGGAGGGAAGGCAAAGTACACAGAGAGGGACGCAGTCCCTGTGTAGACGAGGTAATGGGAAGTCTGCCAGTTCTCTTCCACTGTTGGAGGTGGAATGAGAGAGAAGGGGTGTGAGGTTTCAGGAAGAGAAGTTGTTAGATCATCATGGAGGTAAAATCCACTGCCTTCTTCCCTCCGTTTTGAATCTAGAGAAACTGAGCTATTTTAAGGACCTGCGGCTCTCAGTAAACTGTCTGATGAAAAGCGTTCTTATGTGTTTATATTTCGTACCTGATCTTTACCATGAGATAACAGAAGTGATGAACATTCCCTATGTCTCTGTTCTCAACTGCAGAGTTGAGAGCTACTTAGTTTAAGTATAGTTTAAGAGCTACTTACACTGAAATAAATCCTATACACATCAATCCCATTACTTCAAGAAGCTAGACTCTTCTAAGGAGGTGAGCCTAATAATCTATATGAGTGAAACCACACCCTACTTTCTCTATAAAGTATGTAAAGAGCAGAACTAGGATTTAATGCCAAGTCTGTTTTCAATACCATATCTTAAAATGCCTCGTGTTTGCATAAACGACTATATAGCATCCTAGAAATTCAGGGGCAGATGATATGGCGTTCAGCACCAATGGTAAATGTTCATTTCCTCCATGCCAGCCCTGTTTCTACAGCCCATTCATATAGGATGTATGAACAACTTCCACAAATATGCTGCCTCTGAGTGCATTTTCTCCACCCTGGTTGGTGTTTGGGTTAGGGAACCGAGACAGTCTAAGAGCCAAGGAAAGGTAGGTGACTTGCTCCCCCTCCCCCACCATGGACACCACTAACATTGTAAGTAAATATACTGCAGACAGAAACAGCTCTAGACCAAGAAGCAAGATCCCAGAACTTGGATCCCATCCCTCACTACACACACACACCGGAGAACAAGGGCTTGATCAGCTCCAGTGAAGATCTGATCTGGACCAGACTGTGATGTGACCTTCAGTTCTGTCTCTAAACAGCTCACATGGGTCAGTCTGATGACCACTTTGGGCCTAACAATATTAATCTCTACTCCTCAGGGGTATTGAGACACAACAGACTCGATGAATAATTATTATTATTATTATTATTTAACTTCTCTAAGCCTGTTTCTTAATCTTTACAAATGCAATAGCTCCTAACACCAGCATGCCTTTCCCTGAAGGGCTGCAGTAAGGATCCTGTGACGTCACATACACGGAGTCTAGGCAAATTACAAGATGTTCATCAGAGCAAAATAGGCTGCAGGAGACATGAAAGGATGGGAGTGATAGAATCACTTATTGAGGGCACCTGGGTGGCTCAGTCGGTTAAGCGTCTGCCTTCAGCTCAGATCATGATCTCAGGGTCCCAGGATCAAGTCCCACATCAGGCCCCCTGAGTTTGTTTCTCCCTCTGCACCTCCTCCCATTCATTCTCTCAATCTCTCTCTCTTTCATAAATAAATTAGATCTTTAAAAAAAAAAAAAACGATCATTTATTGGGGCACCTGGGTGGCTCAGGCATTAAGCATCTGCCTTGGGTTCAGGTCATGATCTCAGGGTCCTAGAATCTAGTCCCATAGCAGGCTTTCTGCTCAGCGGAAAGCCTGATTTCTCCCTCTCCTGCTTCCCCTGCTTATGTTCCCTCTCTCACTGTGTCTCTCTCTGTCAAATAAATAAACAAAAATCTTTTTTAAAAAATCATGCATTGATACAAAGAAGATGTTTCTAATTTGGAAAAGTATGCTTTCTCCAAAAAAGAGCGGGGGGCACTAAAAAGTAAAAAATTGAGAGAAGAAAGTTGGAGAAACCCCACCTTTGCACTTGGTGACAAGGCATAAATACCCCTGTCCAGTTTATTTCTCATAGATTATTCCAAAGAATAATCTCTTAAGATGGCTCAAAACCAAAACTTTGCTCAAAGTATAGACCCAAGAACCACCTCCTTTTTGTACCCTTGACGAGATTGTTTCAAATACAAATGCCTGGGACAGTCCACCAAGGATTCTGGATCTGAATCCAGAAATTTACATTTTAATACACTTCCCAGGTGATTCTGATACCACCAAGTACTAAGGACCACCACAGAAGCCTGTTCCATGGGGCAGCCCACTGATAGAGCCCACTGGTAGAGCTCATGCCTACCTACAGAGAAGATTCCTAGTACCAGCTTCATGCTGAGCTGGGCCTCCCGCTGGCCCCCAGCACGCCATAGGCTGGTATCTGCAGTGGTCTGTCTCTCCCCTCATAGCCATTGGTTGTAAAAACAGAAAGCTGACTTTGCAGAAATATAATTCTTACTAAATGATTATACCACGAGCAAGAATGCTGAAAATCCTGATATAAAACGCTATTAGGCATAAGACGAATGGGAGAATCTGCCACGCATTTGCATTTTTGGTCAGAGAGAGGGAAGTTTACAAGGTGTATCAAATGTTTTAAAAGTGTACAAATCTTCTGAGCCAGCAATTCAACTTCCAAGAAAACCATGCTTAGGAAATACAGAGATGTGTGCAAAGCTATATGTAAAAAGATATTCACTGTGCCCTATACATAATAAAAAATCATTTCAACAACTCATCTGAAAATTGTAAACTGGCTAGAAAAACAGAGTGCCTGGGTGGCTCAGTTGGTTAAGCAACTGCCTTCAGCTCAGGTCATGATCCTGGAGTCCCGGGATCGAGTTCCCATCGGGCCCCAGCTCCACGGGAAGTCTGCTTCTCCCTCTGGCCTTATCCCCTCTCCTCATGCTTGCTCTCACTGTCTTCCTCTCAAATAAATAAATACAATCTTTAAAAAAAATATGGAACAATAACATAAAATGCTCTCTAACTACCCTTATAACCCATGTCCTAAAAAATTTTTATTGACAAGGAAAAATGTTCACGATACATTGTTAAGTAGATACCTGGTTACAAAATAACATTAGTATTATATGTAACAAATATACCCTATTTGCTTTAGGTATTCACATATTTTTATATTTATTACACACTTATTTACCATATACAGGAGGGAGTTGGAAGGATATTGGCTAAACTACTAAGAGTCCTTCGACCCACCCCAGGTTACAGATGACCAAATCTACTAATGGATGCTAAAACTAGTGGACAAAGGTTTAAAGACAAATAAGATTGGCATAATCTTAGAGATATTGATTAATACAAAGGGAAGATATAGCTTTATGGCAGAGAAACCCAGCAGACACCACGATAACGAGAGTTCACGGTTAACAAAGCCAGTAGAAAGCTATCTCAAGATCACAAACCCTTGGCTGTGACATGCTAAGAAAAGCACATTTCTCTGGTATTCTTGCCAACAGTACATAATATGATTGCAATCATGTAGGAATACCTAACAAACTCAAATCAAGTTATATTCCACAAAATACCTAGAAAGTACTCTTCAAAAGCATCCGAGGTCAAGAAAGACTAGGGAAACGTCATCACAGACTGAATGAGATTAAGGAGACACCATGATTAAAATAAGTCAATCAGAGAAAGGCAATTATCATATGATCTTTCTGATATGAGGAATTTGAAAGGCAGAGTGGGGGGATTAATGGGGGGGAAGGGAGGGGGAAAAATGAAATAAGATGGGGCCAGGGAGGGAGACAAACCATAAGAGACTCTTAATCTCAGGAAACAAACTGAGGGTTGCTGCAGGGGAGGGGCAGAGGAGGGATAGAGTGGCTGGGTGATGGACATTGGGGAGGGTATGTGCTATGGTGAGTGCTGTGAATTGTGTAAGCCTGATGATCCACAGACCTATACCCCTGGGGGAAATAATACATTATACGTTAATAAATTTTTTTTTAAAAAGCACTATTTCATTCTAAATGGGATCCTGGAACAGAAAAAGGACATTAGTGGAAACATGAGTGAAATTCAGGTAAAGTCTGTAGTTCAGCTAGTAGTGCTGTGTCAGTTTCAATGCCCTGGTTTTACTCATTATCCTAAAGTATGTAAAATGTTAATATTAAGGGAAACTGGTGAAGGATAGAGGGGGAAATCTTTGTACTCTTGAATTCGTTTTCTATTGCTACATAACAAATTGCCACAAAATTAGCAGCTTAAAACACCACCCATCTGTTATCTCACGGTTCCGCAGGTCAGAAGCCTGGAGTAGCACGGCTCGATTCTCTGCTCAGGGTCTTACCAAGCTAAAGTTCAGGTGTCCATGAAGGTCATGTTTCTCACCTGGGTCTCTGGGTCCACTCCCAAGCTCACTCAGGCTGTTGGCAGGATTCAATTCCTTGCAGTTACAGAAGGATGTTTCATTTCCTTGCTGCCTGTCTGCCAGAGGCCCCCCTTGTCTCCCAGAGGCCTCCCTCTGGTCCTTGCAGGAGCCCCCCCACACCCCCTCCAGCCTCCATCTCACAGCTAGCCAAAGTGAGTTGAGTCCCCCTACTTTGAGTCTGACTTCCGCCCGAGAAAGTTCTCGGCTTTTAAAGGCTCTGATTACATTGGACCCACCTGGATAAACACGGCTAATCTCTGCTTACCTCCATCTGCAAAGCTTCCAGGGCCAACACCGTAACTCCTTTAGAGGATTCCCAGAGTAGGGCATGGATATTTTGGGAGGGACCGTCCTCCTACAACTATATTTGCAACTTATCTCCAAGGCGAAAAGTAGCTCAAAATTAAAAATTAAAAAGAATGATAATCTTTTGATGCTGATACTTGGGGAAATTTGTTTTTCCCTTTTTCTAAGTCTTCTGTGTGGAGTTTATATTTCTGTAGTCATAAAGGGGGATTTCTCTATTGTCTTGAGAATATGTATCTCGATATGCTTCAAAAATGCTGTGACAAGTGAGATTGCATAAGAAGATACTGCAACTTGTTGGGACTTCTGGGTGGCTCAGTTGGTGAAGTCTCTGCCTTCAGCTCAGGTCGTGACCCCAGGGTACTAGGATCGAATCCTACATCTGGTTCCCTGCTTGGTGGGAAGCCTGCTTCTCTCTCCCCCTTTCTCCCTGCTTGTGTTCCCTCTCTTGCTGTCTCTCTCTCTCTCTCTCTGTTAAATAAATTTTTAAAAAGGGGGGGCACCTGGGTGGTTCTGTGGGTTAAGCCTCTGCCTTCAGCTCAGGTCATGATTTCAGGGTACTAGGATCGAACCCCACATCGGACTCTCTGCTCAGCAGGGAGCCTGCTTCCTCCTCTCTCTGTGCCTGTCTCTCTGCCTACTTGTGATCTCTGCCTGTCAAATAAATAAACAAAAATCTAAAAAAAAAAAAAAAAGAAGAAGAAGGAGAAAATCTTGTGGACTTCACAACCGGACTGGCCCAAGAACCGCAAACAAGTATGCCACCTGCCAACAACCTCCCTCCCTCTCAGGCAAACACTGCTTGGAATTCAAAGAGAATTCTCAAACTAGCTTTTCCTGTCAAGTCAGTCACTTTGTGACAACGTCTTACCTCTCACAAAGATTCCCCTCCGTATATTTTCTCAAGATACCTTGTCACTGGAGAAGTCGAAGGCGCTTGAATTGTGTTCATAATAAGTCAAAATGTTTGAATAGCTTGTTATAAGGAAGCCTAGAAATGTCATCTGCGGGGAGCTTCGTATCAGTCTGGATGTAGTTATTCATTGAATAATGACAGCATCATGCTGTCTTCCTAAAATTCCAACACAGAGCAATGAGACCAATTACTAGGTAAACTCAGCCCTGAGGAGGCCAAGAGGGTGTTGGGTAAGGACTGCTGATGACGCCGGGCTCAGTCAGGAGCCTCGAAGTGGGGGGGGGGGGGGTCCTTAGAAAATGACAGGTGTTCATTTCCCCCCCAAAAAAAGTGGGGGGAGGTGTGCATTTAAAGTATTTTCCAGGGACACCTGGGTGGCTCAGTGGGTTGAGCCCCTGCCTTCGGCTCAGGTCATGATCTCAGCGTCTTGGGATCAAGCCCTGCATCAGGCTCTCTGCTCAGCAGAGGAGCCTACCTCCCCCTCTCTCTCTGCCTGCCTCTCTGCCTGCTTGTGATCTCTGTCATTCAAATAAATAAATAAAATCTTTAAAAAAATAAAATAGAGAATTTTCCAGGGATGCATGACTGGCTCAGGTGGTAGGGCATGCAATTCTCAATCTCAGGGTCAAAGGTTCAAGCCCATTAGGTACAGAGATCGCCTAAAGAAAAAGAATAAAATAGAAAGTATTCTCCAAATACAAGGCAATGGCCAACACTTTGATAATTCGGCAAGGTATTAATTAGGATTTATTTAATAAATATTTATTGGTCATTGTTTCAGCATTGGAGTTACAGGGGGCATAGAGCTTACAGCCTAGTGGGAAAGAAAGACATTAAACTAATAACCACTCAAATAATTACAAAACCATGACAAATGCTCCAAAGGAGAAGTTCAGGGTTCAACAAGAATGTTAGTCTGAAGAATCAGAAAAAGAGGATGCTCTGAAGATGTGAAGTTTGTTTTGTTTTGTTTTGTTTCTTTTTTAAAGATTTTTATTTACTTATTTGACAGAGAAAGATCACAAGTAGGCAGAGAGGCAGGCAGAGAGAGAGAGAGGAAGGAAGCAGGCTCCCTGCTGAGCAGAGAGTCGTCTGTTGCGGGACTCGATCCCAGGATCCTGAGATCATGACCTGAGCCTAAGGCAGAGGCTTTAACCCACTGAGCCACCCAGGCACCCCAATTTTTTTGTAATCAAGCTTATTATGTTAAGGGAATTATAGATTTACCTGCAGTTGTAAGAAATAATAGAGATTTTTTAAAACAGTTATAAGTATTCTTTATATATTATAAATACCGGTGCTATATTAGATGTGTGGGTTGCAGAGATTTTTTCCCCCCAGTCTGTAGCTTGTCTTGTCATCCTCTTCACATGGGCTTTAGCAGAGCAAATGTTTTTAACTTTGTGAAGTCCAATTTAGCAATTTTTCCTTCTATGGAAAAGATTGTCTCCATTTTGGGTTATGGGTCAAGATTCATTTTTTGACAATGGATGTCCAATTGCTCCAGCACTCTTTCTCGAAAAGCTCTGTTTCCTCTATTGAATTGCCTTTGTGCTTTTGTCAAAAATAAGTTGAATATATTTGTTTGGATCTGCTTCTCAGTTGTCCATTCTGACCCATTGTCAGGAAGGAGAGATGGAAGGAAGGAAAGGAGGAAGAAAAGGAGGGAGGAAGGGAGGAAGAAAGAGAAAAAGAAAGAGGGTTAAAACATTACAGAAGAGGGGCACCTGGGTGGCTCAGTGGGTTAAAGCCTCTGCCTTCGGCTCAGGTCATGATCTCGGGGTCCTGGGATCGAGCCCTGCATCAGGCTCTCTGCTCAGCGGGGAGCCTGCTTCCTCCTCTTTCTCTGCCTGCCTCTCTGCCTCCTTGTGATTTCTGTCTGTCAAATAAATAAATAAATAAATCTTAAAAAAAAAAATTACAGAAGAGTTGATACAATAGAAATGGCAACAAACCAGACCACAGCCAATGATCAAATTTATGACAGTCAGGGGGAAAAAAGTTTACAGGAAAGGCAGTGAACAAAGACTCAACAGTAAAAGAAATTAAAGCAATTAGAGTGAAATTTATGGCTATGGAGGTCAGGGGATAGGATGTTTGGTGTCCCTGCTGTGAGAACCCAGCAAATGGAAAAGCAGTTTTCAAGGAAAACACACAAGACAATTTCCCTGAATTTGGGAAGAAATGTCTGCATATTGAAAGGGCATACCACATAACAAGAAATTCGACACAAGAAGCTTAATATCCAAAAAAATAAAATAAAATAATAAGAAGAAGAAGCTTAATATCCTACTACAGCCATTGAACTTTAATCCTAAAGACTTCTTTGGGTACCAGGAAGAAGATTCAGGATGGTTTCAGCCTTTCCCACAACAGCACACAAAGCCAGAAGACAATACAGAAATGCCCTCCAAGCGCTGAAGGAAAGAGTGTGTGCACATACATGTATGTCTGATCTGATGTTTCTGTAACATTAACGGTGGTTATTTCTGGACAACAGGATTTGGAAAGAGTTGTGTGTTTTAAAATTTTATCATTGCAGTTCTCTGCACTATTCGAACTCTCTAGAATGAAAAAATATTGTTATCAAACTAAAAAGATTCTAGGGCACCTGGGTGGCTCAGTCAGTTAAGAAACTAACTCTTGGTTTCCACTCAGGTCATGATCTCAGCCCCCTCGTCAGACTCCATGCTATGCATGGAACCTGCTTAAGAGATCCTCTCTCTCTCCTTCTCCCCCTCCCCCCACCACACACCTGCATATATGCTCGAGGGCTCTCTCTTCCTCCCTCTCTAAAAAAAAAAAAAAAAAACAGAAACATGGGCTCCCTGCTGAGTGGAGAGCCTGTTTCTCCCTCTCCCTCTGCTGCTCTCCCAACTTGCGCTCACTCGCTCTCTCCCTCTCTCTGTCAAATAAATAAATAAAAATCTTAAAAACAATAACAAAAACAACATCAAAAACCCACCACCCTCCCACACTAAAAAGGGTCTGGGGCCCAATTTCCGTGTAGTGGGAATGGGGTTCCTTCACAGCACCAATTTTCAGAACATGAGCAGGGTGTCCATGGTTCAACTCAATTCTGACACTCTCTACCTGGAGTTGACACCATATTCCATAGCCTAAGGGCTCAGTCCTACAAGACTGCCCCATGCACCCCACCCCCAATTTCAGACACCAGGTGTAAGCCCAGTTTGTCTCCTGGGCTTCTGACCAAGAGGCTATAATTTAGAGGCTCCAGTGACCCCTGTCTTGGGTGGATTAGTATGTTAGGGCAGCTCAACCAACTGAGCCACCCAGGCATACTTGCTGTGCATTTTCAGTTTCCAAAAATTCACAAGTAAATACATAAGAGAAGAGGAAAGAATGTTCCTAGCCAAGGAAATGGCAGTAATGCAGAACCTAGGAGCAGAAGGACAGGCATCCCTCCGGAACTACAAGTGGACCATGTGGAAGAGGAAGTCTGACATGAGGCACAGGGGTAGAGAAGGACAATCAGAGCTTGCTGGCCACTCTGGAAGCCTGCAATGTCATATATGAGCTTCCCCCGGATCAAAATTTAATCCACTCCAACCACTTCACTTTCCATCCCCAGCCACATCTAAAAACATTTTTTTGAATACCTAAATATGGACAGTGTTCAGAGTCGTCAGCAGGCCAGCATGACCAAAGCCGTGCACCTTGCAGACAGCTCTACACTCAGTCAGTCCCCTACAGGACCTTCTGTCCTAAAAGAAACTTGCCCGTGTTTTAGGATAGTTGAACGAAAGGGTTAAAACCAAAGATATTAAATATGCCACATAGTTAAAATAATGATCTGTCAACTCCAACAAGCTACAGATGAAAACTTAGCCATGCCCTGGATGTTAACCCCTGTTGGCGCGTTTCAGAAAGTTTCTCCAGAAACGTCATTCCCAATGCCAGCAAAGGCAGGAGTCAAACATATAAAACCAGGGGGCAGCACTTAGCTGCAGCAAGGGGAAGTCATGCTGCTGTCATCTTTCAATCATAGAACCTAATCAGGTCTCATAAGTGAAAATTCTATGAGTTCATACAATTCTGCTTATAAATCTCAGCATTCATATTAGTTCATCCTTTCATTTTTACTATTCAGGGTGCATAAACTAAGTGCAAGTTCGTGAGCTTTTCATAGTAACACTTGTTTAGGGACGCCTGGGTGGTTCAGTCTGTTAAGCGCCTGCCTTCGGCTCAGCTCATAATCCCAGGGTACTGGGTCCATAATCCCTGGTCCTGGAACATAATCCCACATCGGGCTCCCTGCTCAGTAGGGAGCCTCCTTCTCCCTCTCCTTCTACTCTTCTCCCAGCTGTGCTCTCTCACTCTGTCAAATAAATAAAATCTTTAAAAAAAAAAAAAATTGGAAGAGATCACATAACCAGGTAGCAGGCCGACCTATTCAAGCTCTGCGTCTCAATGATCTTAAAGAAGACAAATCTTTACTCAGCCCACAGCCCCTGCGAAAGCTCCCCCACTCTGGTCACTCCTCCCTTACCTCCAGACAAAACAGCCGCATCACCAGCTCACCTCATTTTGTTCCCGTCAAGTCCATTTATTAATATTCTTATGGGATCTGTGAGTACAATGCAAAGATTTGAAACTGTTTCTTACCCTCTCTAGTACCTGACATCAGTGTGCATGCTGTTAGGTCCTAAGAATTTGAGGCTCCAGATCTTTTTGTTTTGTCTTTCTTTGGCTGTGATGGCGATGGTCACACCTTTACCACTGAGACAAAGACCAATTTTTTGCATCTCGGGTCTCTACTTTTTCCTGTAGAGGGCTTTGTCCTCTGTGACAGATGCTGTTGTCATGGGAGGGCAGGGGGTTGTCTCTACTCTTCAAAGAACTGCAAATATAGGGGAAAGTCTGGGTGTTCTGCAAAATGGCGTCTTAAGGAAGAACCCTAAAATGTATACGCTCCCTTTCTGGCTCGGCATAAAACATACCCACCAATGTAAAACTAGGAGATTGAGTCTCTAATGGTTCAGTCTCAGTCTTACCTTTATTTTATTAAACACTTTAAAGGATATATAGTTAATTATATAGGTTCCCACTCAAATAATATCCATCTCCTAATACCTCCAAATAAAATCCTTTGAAAGGAGGGGCGCCTGGGTGGCTGCCTCTGCCTTTGGCTCAGGTCATGATCTTAGGGTCCTGGGATCAAGCCCCGCATCGGGCTCTCTGCTCGGCGGGGAGCCTGCTTCCCCTTTCTGTCTCAGCCTGCCTCTCTGCCTACTTGTGATCTCTGTCTGTCAAATAAATAAATAAAATTTTTAAAAAATCCTTTGAAAGGAAAGAAATGAGTATTTTGGGGGTGATTTGGGTACCAGGCCCTCCTCTAATGAGTTTCCCTAATGACTCATTTCATCTTCAAAATGACTCTTTTAGGTAAGTACTACCCCCATTTTACAGATGAAGAAACTAAAGTTGAAGAAGGTTCAGTCACTTGGCCAAGGTAACAGAGAATGTAAGCAGTGGACCCAGGATTCAACCTTGTCCATCTTCATTGTACTAGCCGGCCCACCTTCCCTTCTCATGCCTTTCAGGCTCCGAACACAGCCCCTATAGCCCCAAGAAGCTAGCATGTGCCAGCAAAAGCCAGAAAAGCACTGGTGGGAGTGGGTTCTAGAGCGTTTGATCAAGAGGACTGGAATGTAAATTGAAGGAGGGAGAGTTTAATCCACTTTAATCCACGGCCCCACATGGCCTCCCAAGCCTAGGACGCATTTTCACAGCTCTTATTTTGTTACATAAACATCAAAGTTGTTTCTCTGGTCTAATTTAATTATTTCAAAAAAATAACATCCTAGAAAACCAACAGGCAATAGTTGTTAAAGTTGAATAGACACATTTTTTACAACCTAGCCATGCTACTCCTGGGTGAATACTAACAGAAACATGCAGGTATCTTTAAATTTTTTTATTTGAGTATAGTTAACACCTGATGCTGCATTTAGTTTCAGGGGTACAACGGAGTTAGTCACCTTCTCTACACATGACAGTTGTACTCCCCACAAATGTAACTACCATCTGTCACAGAAGCAATAAATATTTACACAAGGAAAATATAAATAGCAATAAGAACGGGCGAGTTGCAATAACACACTCATAGGACTCTCACCAACATAACGCTGAGTGGGGGAAGCCAGGCCCAAAAAAGCACATACTCTGTGGTTTCGTTTCTATGAAGTTCAAAAGCAGCAAAATTTTATCTAGCCTAGGAGGAGTCAGGAGAGCAGTTATCTGTTTCCCAGGTGCAGGGGAACAGATGCGACAGAGGGGAGCCAATGCTTTAGCACAAATCAAGGCCCTGGCCCCAAACTGTCCGAGTCACTGTGTTCTTCAGAGCCTCGCCATGGAGGGTGGGGAAAGACAGTTTAACTCTTCAAGAATGTTCTCGATGGGAAAAAAAAAAAAAAGATAAAGAAAAAAATAATGTTGTTTGGGTTTTGTTTTTTGTTTTTTGTTTTTTGTTTTTTTTTGAGAGAGAGAAAGAGAACAAGTAGGGGGAAGGGTAGACAGAGAGGGGAAAGCAGACTCCCCGTTGAGCAGGGACCAGGCCTAAGACTGAATGGTCACAACAGCCAAATTCCTCATTCCCAATGAGAGCAGGCCTGCTGCAGCAAGGTCAGGGCCCAGTGGGAAAAAAATGAAATGAGTTATCTGGATTGATACCCCTGAAAATCTTGAATATCCAGATTCCCCTGTGCCCTCTGAGCCTATGGAAGTAGCCCACTCCTTCCCATTAAGAGCTAACGTGTCATACCCCCTTGCTTGGAGATGATGCAGAGGCTGCCCCCTGATAAGACGGTGTTCACCCACCCACCCCCCATCTCTGTAGTGGGGAGGGGTTGTGCCTTCTCAGGACCTGCCCTTCCCGGCCACCAGGATTTTAATCTCCAAATGGTGATTTAATCTTAAAATTGGGATTGAGTCACAAGATAACCCATTGGGCCTGATAAGGAAGGAAGGGGACTACAGCCCCAAGAAGCTAGCATGCGCCAGCAAAAGCCAGGAAAGCACTGGTGGGACTGGGTTCTAGAGTGTTTGATCAAGAGGACTGGAACGTAAGTTGAAGGAGGGAGAGTTTAATCCACTTGCCAGCACCTTCGCAAGATACAGGATTTAATACTCCATTAAGAAAATTAATTGGTGGGGCACCTGGATGGCTCAGTCGGTTAAGCATCTGACCCTTGATTTCGGTTCAGGTCATGATCTCAGGGTCATGAGCTAGAGCTCAGCAGGGAATTTGCTTGAGATTCTCTTTCCCTCTCTCCCTGCCCCTTTCCCACCCATGCTCTGTCTAAAAAAGTTAGTAAAATCTTTTAAAAAAAGAGGTGGGGGAAGGGATAATTGGATGATGCGCCTTAAGAAGGACACTTGTTGTAATGAGCCCTGGGTGTTACAAGCAACTGATGAATGACTAAATTCTATCTCTGAGACTAATAAAAAAAAGAAAAATAGTCATCCTTAAAAAAAGAATATTAATGGGCAAACTATAGCTTGGGGTTAATATTCTCAGTACATACATGATCCGACAGAGTTATATCTCGAATACATAAAGAGCTTCTACAACTTAATAATAAGCACTACAACCTATTTTTTTTAAAGGGCTTGAGTAGACAATCAACAAAAGACATCCGAATGGCCAGTGAGCACCTGAAATGGTCTCAGCATCACAAATCATCAGCAGAATGTAAATTAACCACCAGGAGATACTCCTACGCACCCATTAGGATAGTTCATATGAAAAAGACTGACATGCTCCCTTCAGCAGTGCATATACTAAAACTGGAACAATAGAGATTAGCCTGGCCTTGTGCGAATATGACACACAAAAAGACTGACATTACCAAGTGTTGGTGAAGATGAGAAGCAACTGGAACTCTGATATTTTGCTGGTAGAGAGTACAAAGGCACAAACACTTGGAAGAACTCTTCTCAGCAATCCTACTCCTAGTTATTTATCCAAGGGAAATAAAAATGTACATCCCCAAAAAGTCTTGTACAAGAATGTTCATAGAAGGGATGCCCAGGTGGCTCCATTGTTGAGCATCTGCACTGGGCTTGGGTCATGATCCTGGGGTCCTGGGATCGAGTCCTGCGTGGGGCTCCTTGCTCAGTGGGGAGCCTGCTTCTCCTTCTCCCACTCCCCCTGCTTATGTTCCCTCTCTCGCTGTGTCTCCTCTCTCTGTCAAATAAATTAAATTAAATTAAATAATTTTCATTGGAGTTTTATTTATATTAGTGGCAACACTGAAAACAGCCCAGGTGTCCAAATAGCACAGAGATCCACTGTAACTGTTGCAGAGTCCGATAAAAGAAATGTACACTTGAGATCTATGCATTTCACTGTATATAAAGTATACCCTCATTAGCATAATCAAACCCCATTCTTCTTTGCAAACCTTTTCCTACTTTTTATTTTAGCTAGCACATCACCATTTATTTCATAGTCTTCAAGCTCAACTCATTCATTCCAGACTTCTCTATTCCTCTTCCTGCTACCTTCATCTAGTCTATTATCAAACCCTTTAGAGTTTAACTCCAACTCTCAGATCTGTCTCATTTCATTACTAATGACCCAGGTTTAGTTTATGCCCCTATTAATGAAACAGACTAATAACTGGACTTAGCCTTACCTAATTAATTCTCTACAATGCAAGGGTACCCGGGTGGCTCAGTCGGTTAAGCAGCTGCCTTCAGCTCAGGCCATGATCCCAGGGTCCTAGAATCAAGTCCCGCATCGGGCTCCCTGCTCAGCCAGGACTCTGCTTCTCCCCCCTCTCCCTCTGACCCTCCCACCATTCATGCTCTCTCTCTCAAATAAATAAATAAAATCTTTAAAAACTTTTTCCCTACGATGCCAACAGAATGATCTTTCTAAAATTCAGAATTTATTGGGGCGCCTGGGTGGCTCAGTGGGTTAAGCTGTTACCTTCGGCTCGGGTCATGATCTCGGGGTCCTGGGATCGAGTCCCGCATGGGGCTCTCTGCTCGGCAGGGGGCCTGCTTCCCTCTCTCTCTCTCTCTCTGACTGCCTCTCCATCTACTTGTGGTTTCTCTCTGTCAAATAAATAAATAAATAAAAATAAAAAAATAAAAAAATAAAAATAAATAAATAAAATTCAGAATTTATCATGTCACTCCCTCCTTAAACACTCTTCTGTAGACTTAATGCTACCTATAAAAGGCTATCCAAACTCCTAGCAGAGTAACAAACCAAGTGCTACCTGGTGTCTAGTCTATGAACACATCCAAAGAACGTAGTGTCCCGATTCAGCTCGCCCTCAAGTAGAGGTCTGACAATTCTCGGTTTTTATCTGGTGAACAATGCATTCATGTTTCCAGTCCAGGTGGGATATCTTGGATTTCATAATCATCTCCAACCCATAGCAAAAGCTCATCCTCCCTGCTCCGTGCCTCAGGGAGAGGAGTCTCCATCTCCAACCACCAAGACTCAAAGTGTGGAGAGACCAGCTGGTCCCTTCCCTACTTTTCCACATACAAAAGTCCTGCTGGCTCAGCCTCAACAGCACCCATTGCTGATAGCGAGCTGCTGGGTTTTGTTTGTTTGTTTGTTTTTGTGCTTTTTTTCTTTTCTAGTTTTTTTGTTGTTGTTGTTGTTTTGTTTGTGTTGTTTTGTTTTGTTTTTGTTTTGTTTGCGAAAGAGAGAGAGAGAGAATGAGAGCATGGAAAGGAGGGAACAGACCAAATCAAGAGTCAGATGCTCATTCAACTGAGCCATCCAGGTACCCTACAGCTGTCTTCTTCTTTTTATCTATCTATCTATCTGACAGAGAGAGAGAGAAGAGCATAAGCAGTGGGAGCAGCAGAAGGAAAGGAAGAAGCAGGCTCCCCACCAAGCAGGAATCCCAACATGGGGCTCAATCCCTGGACCCTGGGATCACTACCTGAGCTGAAGGCAGTCACTTAACCAATTGAGCCACCCAGGCACCCCTACCTGCCTTTTTCTAATGTCAGGGCCATCTCTCCTCTCCTCTCCTTAAGATCACAGCTGTTCTCTCTCTCTCTCTCTCTCTCTCCAGCTGTTGTCTCTTACTTAACCAGTTTACTCTACTTCAAATGCAACTTGGAGGATTTATATCCAATGCATTGACATCACGCATGGCTCAGATTTTCAATATCCCAGAACTTTCCACTTTCCCTGGGGAATCACTATAACTATGGCTCTAACTGGAGTTTTGTATCATAAACTTCAAGAAGATCAGCTATAAAATGAGGACTCTTACTAATCCAATCAACCTTCCATTTTTATGATTCACTTGATCTCAAAGTTAAGATTAGAGGCCAGCCTAACATCAAAACAAAGGCTTTCTTTCACCTCATTGAGTATGTATGAGCAAAAATGGAACTGCTTTTGTTGGGGATGCTATCTTAAAAGAAATGTCTGGAGTGGGGCAGGTTATGAGATGCCTTATAACAAAGAGATTTTTCTAATAGCCAATGTGCTGGATTAAAGGTGGACATAAATTAACACTGCTCCCATTAGCGGTTTCACTGCCTCTCAAATTGGGCATGTTCTACAACTGTGTTCACCAGCAGAATACTGCAAGAGTGACGCCATCCCAGGGTCAGGCCCAGATCCTAAGAAACAAGGGCCTTCCACTTCTTGTGCCTTCAAAGAGGCTGTCTCGAAGCCCTCAGCCACCATGTGGGAATTCCAACTACCCTAAGGCCACCATACTAAAGACCCATGTAGGGACATCCAGAGGCTGCATGAATAGACATGTCCAGCCAGGCCCCAGCTGAGGTCCCAGGCATCGTGGAGCATAAGCGATTCCTCTTCATTGTGTTCTGTCGGAACTCCTATCCCACAAAACTACGAGGAGATAACATAAGGACTGTTGTTTTAACTCACTTCGTTGTGGGGGATTGTTACCCAGAAATCGATAACTAGTGCGATACAAACCTGATAAAACGAGAAGCTTTAAACAGAATTCTCCATTCTACAGAAATAGATTGCTAACGAAAATGATCTGATTGTTCTTTTCAGATAGCTTCCTGAAATTATAAAGCAAATCTATTAGATATGAAACAAAGATAAGAGTGGAAAGTTTGTATGTGGTCTTAAAAAAAGAGACAATTAGGGGCGCCTGGGTGGCTCAGTGGATTAAAGCCTTTGCCTTCAGCTCAGGTCATGATCTCGTGGTCCTGGGATCAAGCCCCGAGTCGGGCTCTCTGCTCAGCAGGGAACCTGCCTCCCCCTCTCTCTCTGCCTGCCTCTCTGCCTACTTGTGATCTCTGTCCGTCAAATAAATAAATAAAATCTTTTTTAAAATAAAGATAATTAGAGGTGAATATTGGAATACTGATTTATTTCGCTCTTCAGAATGCATATCTAGAAGAACACGTCAAATTCCACTCCTAGATGATTCCAAAGTTCACACTTGGACAGACTCTTTTCAAAACAAAGCATTCTGTTCATCTATTTATCCAATGAATATTTATTGGATACTTACCATGTGTCAGTTTCCACTCTGAATGCTAAAGATAGTGATGCACAAAACTGACAGTTTCTGTCTTCTGAGAGCTTACATCGAGTGGTAAAATATAAAACGAGAAAACCAGTAAGCCACAGTTAGGCTCAAGAGTAGGAAAATCATCTCTGAACAAGGTACAGAGATAAACACAGTGGTGGCAAGAAGGCAGGCTCAGGCTTACTGGGGCCTAGTGTCAGACCCCAAACCTGGCAACCAGGAATTCAATTCCTTATGGGATAAAGGACTCTTGCTTTCTGCAAGACTAATGTCTCAAGCCAAACTCAAGCTGGAAAACCCCTAAAACTAGATAGATAGATAGATAGATAGATAGATAATACACTGCATGTTAACTGACTTGAATTTAAATATAATTAATTAATTAGTTAATTAATTAAAATAAAAGAAGCTGAAAAAGATAGCAGCCAAGTGAGACTAGGTGCCCTGACTTCACAGAAGGCTATGGGTCTGGAGAGGTAAAGAACAGAGGATGTGAGCCAAGTTGGATCTAAGACTCCCAAAGGTGATCACAGAACAAGGGCAGCCAAGTATCACAAGAAGATCTTGTTCTGAGCTGGGGGCAGACGGAGAACATGTGATGGCAACTATTAAAACCATAAAATGGGGTGCCTGGGTGGCTCAGTGGGTTAAAGCCTCTGCCTTCAGCTCAGGTCATGATCCTGGGGTCCTGGGATCGAGCCCCGCATCGAGCCCCGCATCGAGCCCCGCAATGAGCCCTGCATCGGGCTCTCTGCTCAGCAGGGAGCCTGCTTCCTCCTTTCTCTCTCTGCCTGCCTCTCTGCCTACTTGTGATCTCTGTCTGTCAAATAAATAAATAAAATCTAAAAAAAAAAAAAAAAGTTTTAAAACCATAAAATGGGGGCGCCTGGGTGGCTCAGTGGATTAAAGCCCCTGTCTTTGGCTGGGGTCATGATCTCAGGGTCCTGGGATTGAGCCCCGCATCAGGCTCTCTGCTCAGCAGGGAGCCTGCCTCCCCCTCTCTCTCTGCCTGCCTCTCTGCCTACTTGTGATCTCTGTCTGTCAAATAAATACATAAAATCTTTAAAAATAAAAAATAAATAAAATGACCAGACAGGAAGGAAAGAGTAAATTCATCCACAAAACTGTGTGTCTATTTATGAGAAACAGATACACTGAAATTAAACATAACTAAAACCTCTAAAATCTATTTAACATATTTTGTCTACATGGAATAAAGCTGTACTAGTATTCTGTAAGGGAAATCTGTGCTCTTGCTTGTCATCTATTGAGAGTTTTTATTATTGTTCCTAAGTGTTTAACAATTGCTATAGTGGGAAAACAAAAATTAGCAGCCTGCCAAGCTCTTATGAGTCATGGCTGCTTATGAGTCCATTCTGCTAACTAGCAGCTGCTGTGCAGCCCAGGAAAGGACTGTGGGGCCGGCCCCAAACAAGGATGGCTCTCTTCTCTAAGGGGAGCCCCTGTAACTCTCAAGAATGGACCAAAATACCATAAAACAGCAGGTATTCTCAAACATAGATTCAACTACTTTAAGACAAAAATGAAACGAGTGTTTCTCATGAGTCATAAATAAGTTTTTATAACTTGATTATGAGTAAATTAACAATTTCCTAACTGATGTCTTTTAAGTCAGGTATGAAAGGAACACATCAGATTACCCTTCTGCCTCAGGTAACTTCTGCCAGGGTAACTTCTGCCTCATTTATTAGTGAGGCAGATTAGTATCCAGAATCCAACCATTTTACTGTTTAAAGGGAAAAAAGAAAAGCAAATGAAATAAATATCTACCCACAATTTGACAAGAAAGTAACAGGGAGGCAACATCAAACAGTCAAGAAGAGCCCAGTGAGATTCCCATCTTCTTGACTCTCCCAGGTAATAGGTGTGAAATCTTTGGGAGGCAGCTTTGCTTCTCTGTGTCTCGCTTTCTTCAAGCACTCACATACTGTATTGGCACGCACATCGTACATTTTAAGGGGGTCTTCCCAAATGAAACTGAGTAGCAGAATAATATTTTGATAAGAATATACTGTATTTTGTTTTGCATCACAAAAAACTACGAACACGTACGTTTCTGGTGGCTTCTAGTGGAGCTGCCCCTAAGAACCCTTTCGTTTCTAGATGGGGCTGGGAACTTTGTTTTTATTTTTTTTAATAGGTTATCTTTCATACACTCGGGAAGGAAGAACTGTATTTAAACCGAAAACTCTCCCCACCCAGGAAGAAGCAAACCACTCAGGTGCAGCATCTGTTTTGCAGCATTGCCCCCTGAAGACCACGCGAGGATGCAAGGAGCGTCTCCTGGGTAGTTGTCCCACTCCCAAGAGGACTCGGGGACTCTGTTCTAAGTGAGCAGAAGAAACGGGAGTAGATCATCCCACTGGGAACCCGCAACTTCCCGCCTTCCCTTCCGGCGGACCAGCGGGCGCACAACGGTAGCACCTCACTCACCTGCCGGCGGGAACCAGCTCGGAGATGGGCAGCAGCACCACCCCAAGGTGTCTTGAGCCAGAAGGCGGGGCGAGGGGTGTGGCCGCGGCCGGGGCGGGGCTGGGGGGCCGAGTCACACCCACCGAACCTGGGGGCCGGGCCCCCTCCCCCGCCCACCTCACTGCGCCTGCGCCCGAGAACGCGGGGCAGCCTGGGAGGTAGTGGTGGCCTGAGGGTTGGTGCACTGGCGAGCCACCTGTTGCAATGCTGCAGCGTTAGCCCCGCCTCCGCTCCTGCGCCCGCGTTCTGAGCCTCCTGGCCTTCCCAGTGCCCAACCCCCAATCGAGAGAGTGAACATAACCCTAACCCCCAAAAGTTTCTTTCTGCCCATTTTAAGCCCTCCTCCCAGGCTCAGTCCATCATAACCACTCCTTACATAATCATAAATCTGCTTTCAGTCACCATAAATTAGTTTGCATTTTATGGAATTGTATATAAGAGGAGTCATAGACTATGGGCTTTGGAGGGGCTTAGAAGTCAGGCTTCATTATATAGAGATTCACCCATGTTGCTAAGTGTTATCTCTAGTCCATTCCTTTATATGGAGATAGCGCCATTTGTTTATCTAGTCACAAGTTGTCGGACTTTTGGGTTGTTTCCAGTTTCTGGCTATCACAAACAAAACTATCAACAGTGATGTGCACATCTTTGTATGGACCTAAACTTTTATTTGGATTAGTACCTACTAGTGAAATTGCTGTCATTATGACGGGTATAGGTTTAACTTTTTAAGAAACTGCCAAATTGTTTTTCAAAGTGGTGCTTCCATTTTACATTCCCACCAACAGTAAGTGAGAGTTCCAGATTCTCCATATTCTCACCAAAACTGTTAGACATTCTAAAAGATGTGTATGTAGGTTTAATTCGCATTTATCTAAGAGACTAATGAAATTGAACGTTCTTTCATAAGCTTGCTTTCCATCCAAGTGGCAATTCAAATCTTTTGCCCATTTTTAAAAATTGGATTCTTCATTCTCTTACTAATCAGGGTTGCAAGTTCTTTGCATAATTTGGGTATGACTTTTCAGATATGGGATTGTGAATATTTTCTTACAGTCAGTGGTTGGTATTTTCATTCTTCTGGAAACATGTATCAAAGCAGACATTCTTAATTTTGATAAAGTTTAACACATTTTTAAGTATTTTATTTATTTATTACAGACAGAGATCACAAGTAGACAGAGCAGCAGCTAGGGGCTGTGGGGGTGGGGTGGGAAGCAGGCTCCCCACTGAGCAGACAGGATCTGGGGCTCCATCCCAGGACTCTGAGATCATGACTTGATTGGAAGGCAGAGGCTTAACCCTCTGAGCCGCCCAGGCACCCCAGTTTAACACATTTTTACTTGTGTTTTGGTGTCATATCTAAAAAATCTTTGCCAGCCCAAGGTCCCAAAGATTTTGTCTATTTTTTCTCTACAAGTTTCATAGTTCTAAATTTTAAACTTATGATCATGATCTATGCTACATTAATTTTTACATATAGGGCAAGAGATGGGTTGAAGTTAATTTTTTGCCTATAGATTATCCAATTTTTTCAACCACTTGTTGAAAATTATCCTTTCTACACAGAATTGCCTTTGCTACTTAGTTAAAAATCAATTGCTCATAAAAACGTGGTTTTATTTATGGAATCTATTCTGTTTATTGATTTATCTATCATGACATTGATACCACATGGTCTTAATTACCATAGCTCTATAATAAGTCTTGAGATCAGATCATTTAAATCTTCCCACTTTGTTCTTTTTTTCTCAAATTGGTCTTGGCTATATCCTTTGCATTTCTTTTATTTTATTTATTTATTTATTTATTTATTTTTATCCTTTGCATTTCTAAATGAATTTTAGAATCAGTTTGTAAATTTCAACAACAACAACAACAAAAAGCCTGCTGGGATTTTGATTGGAATTGCAAAGTATCTATAGATCAATCTATACAAGACCTTAAAAATAGTGAGTCTTCCAATCTATGAATATGGTATCTCCATTTACACAAGTATTCTGTAACTTCTCTCAGAAATGTTTGTAGTTTTCAGTGTACAGGTCTTGCACATCTTTTGTCAGATTTATCTCTAAGTTTTCATACTTCTAAAGGAATTATAAATGTTATTATTTTTATATTTTAATAATTTACTGGTAATATGTAGAAATATAAATGATTTTTGTATGCTAATCTTGTATCCTGAAAACTTATGAAAACACACTTGCTTATTAGTTTGAGTAGCTTTTTATAAATGCCAGAAAATTTTCTATACAATCATACCATCAATGTGTAAAGACCATTTTCTTTTCCTTTCTAATCAAGATGACTTTTACTTCTTTTTCTTACCTTACTACACTAGCTAGAACCTCCAGTACCATGTAATGGGGGAATGGATTGTCTTTTCAATAAATATGGCTGGGTCAGTTGAATATTTATGTAAGAAAGCACGAACCTTGGGGTGCCTGGGTGGCTCAGTGGATTAAAGCCTCTGTCTTCAACTCAGGTCATGATCCCGGGGTTCTGGGATCGAACCCCATATCGGGCTCTCTGTTCAGCAGAGAGCCTGCTTCCCCCTCTTTCTCTCTGCTTTCTCTCTGATCTGTGATCTCTGTCTGTCAAATAAATAAATAAACTCTTTTAAAAAAGAAAAGAAAAGAAAGCATGAACCTTGACCCCTACCTCACACCATACACAAAATTTAATTTGAGAAGCATGTGAAAGGTAAGACAAAAATAGTATTAAAGAAAACATAAGAGACCATGCTAATGGGTAAGGGACAGGCAAAGATTTCCTTAATGGGACACAAATAGCAGTAACTATAGAAGATTAATACATTAATTTTAACTTATACATTAATTAAGTTAATGAAACTTCTACTCATCAAAAACAACATTAAGAAAGTGAATAGGGGGTGCCTGTGTTAAACATCTGAATCTTGGTTTCAGCTCAGGTCATGATTTCATAGTCATGGGATCGAGCCCAGCCTCAGGTTCTGGACTCAGCATGGAGTCTGCTTCAAGATTCTCTCTCCCTCGCTCTCTAATAAATAAATAAACAAGTAAACAGATTCTTTAAAAAAAAAGAAAGAAAGAAAGTAAAAAAGTAAGTGACAGACCAGCAGGAGATGTTGACAGAACATATATCTGACAAGGACTCCTATAAATTAGTAAGAAAATATCTGGATCAATTTTAGGAAAGGGGAGGTACAGAAGACTTGCACTAACCTTCACAAAAGAGAATGTCCCGATGGCCAATAAGCAGATGAAAAGGCATTCAACGCCTTTAGTCATCAAGGAAATGCAAATTAAAACCACAATTGATTTACTGCTGTAAACCGACACTCTCAACCCCCACCATGGTGCAACCAGTTTGAAAAATTGGCAGCATTTACTAAAGATAAACATATATGGGGTGCCCCAGGCGGCTCAGTGGGTTAAGTGTCTGACTCTTGATCTCAGCTCACATCTCAGGGTCGTGAATTCAAGCCCTGCATTGGCATCCCCCCTGGTCATGGAGCCTACTTAAAAAAAAAAAAAAAAAAAAAGTAAACATACATATTTATCTTATGACCTAGCAATTCCATTTCTGGGGATATGTCTGATATAAATGAGTGCTTATGTCCAGTGAAAGACATGTAGAAGTATGTTCATAGAAGCTTTATTTGTAATGACCAAAAACTAGAAGCAAAACCAATTCCATCAACATTAGATTGGGTGAGCATATTTTGTTATATGAATATATAACATGTATGGAATGGGATACTGCAATAATGAAAAAGAAAAAAACATATCTGCACCCATGTGCTTACATGAATGAATATCACAAATGTAATGTTGACCAAAACTAGCCGGCCACAAAAGGTTACATCTGTATGATTCTAGTCACATAAAATTCACAAAGAGGAAAAACTGACCCATGGCTACTTTTGATGGAGGGATTGATAACAACTGGGACAAGCAAACATCTTGGGGTACCAGAAATCATCTATATCTTTTATTTTTTATTTATTATAAACATATAATATAATTTTATTCCCAGGGGTACAGGTCTGTGAATCGCCAGGTTTACACACTTCACAGCACTCACCATAGCACATACCCTCCCCAATGTCCATAACCCCACCCCCCCTCCCAAACCCCCTCCCTCCCAGCAATCCTCAGTTTGCTTTGTGAGATTAAGAGTCACTTATGGTTTGTCTCCCTCCCAATCCCATCTTGTTTCACTTATTCTTCTCCTACCCCTTTTACCCCCCACGTTGCATTTCTACTTCCTCATATCAGGGAGATCATATGATAGTTGTCTTTCTCCGATAGCCATCAAAAGAAATGAAATCTTGCCATTTGCAACAACGTGGATGGAAATAGAGGGTATCCTGCTTAGCAAAATAAATCTATATCTTTTTTTGAAGATTTTATTTATTTGATAGAGAGAGAGATCACAAGTAGGCAGAGAGGTAGGCAGAGAGAGAGAGGAAGCAGGCTCCCTGCTGAGCAGAGAGCCTGATGTGGGGCTCGATACCAGGACCCTGAGATCATGACCTGAACTGAAGGCAGAGGCTTAACCCACTGAGCCACCCAGGTGCCCCTCATCTGTATCTTTATCTGTATGGTGGCAAAGCAGAAATATACACGTGTAAAACTATACTGTGCTCTACACATAAGATTTATGTGTTTAACATAAGTTCTATCAACATAAAAGAAAACTAAAGAATCTGTTTCTGAATGCAATTACTCAGTTCTGATATGGATGCCTATTTCTGGGTCAAAGTTGTACTCTTGATCCCTGTTAACTTTCTAGTAGGTTTGATGTCTATAAAATAAGTCCAACTCTTTTTCTTTAAACAAATTCTTCCAGGTGAATTTTAGATCAATTTTTCAAATTCCTTAGAAAAATTCTTTTGGGATTTTTATTGGAATTATGTCGCATTCGTATGGTTTATTTGGAGACCATTTATATCTCTACAATATTGAATCTTTTCATCCAATTAACATGGTTCCTTTATTCAGGAATTTCTGTCAATTTTTTAAAGTATTCTTCATGTAGGGCTTGATTATTTTTGATATATTATTATGTATATTATGTCTATTAAGTAAATATGGCTTCTGTTGCTATGATGGAAGAAATATTTACCCTATTACATTATGTAATCATTGACTCATTGCTGGTATGTTAAAAGACTTTTTAAAAGATAATCTGGCTGCTTTGCTGAACTTCATTCATTTTCACTGAACAAAGGGCTATAGTTTTTCATTTTAACTTCTAGGTGTAGGTAAAGTATTAAACCTTTTCTCTATCATATGAGAGGCTGACTTTTGGTTAATTTTCTATGTTTTCCTGGAAACAGATAAAGATGGTATGTGTCAACTATGCTACTAGGCAACATTGTTTATGATAAAAATGACCCCTGGTTTGTAAATTTTATCTGGACTGGGAGTCACCACTGCCTTGGGTTCCTTCTCTAACCTGTAAGTTCCTTGCGAGGACCCCGGAAGCCATGCCTTTGCATGAGAGATCTTGTTTGCCAGGGGGCATGAAATTCGGGCAACTTGTGCATCTGCCCTGAGTAGATCTTGTCTTCTTGCGCCTGGGCTATGTGCTGGATAAACTGCTCCAATGATTCCCACTGCTGGAATCAGCTGACACTGCCTTGCTGCATGTGTGGCTCCTGTCCTACGCCTTCTGAATAGGCCGTGTCGTGTGTGGCCTCCAGTAGCCTTACGAGTCTGCATATTAGTCTGAATCAAAGAAGACCTTCCCATGGCATCAAAGAGTGAGGTTAGTAGGGTAGACCTTCAAACCCTCCATTTAGTCCAACCAATGGAATATATGGGCAGAGGAAATGCTAACAAGGTTCTGTATGTCTGGGTGGAAGAGTTCTTTTACTCATTTTCTGATGTAGAAAATTTGGAGGCACGGGGCAGATGCAGGTTGGAGTAAAACTAAATTCATCCTGAGACTGCTCACATCCATGAAAGAGACGTGGCCGAAATTCCAACTGGGTGGCATGGATGTCTAACTGAGTGGGTATTGGAGGGGGGGAGGTGCGCAGGCAGGAGAATGAACTCGAAGACCCCATACTTGTAGTGGGACTGCCACCTGATAAATGAGTTGGAACAGCCATCTCCATTCAAACTTTAATCTACGTGGAAGAATGTTCAAGAGCACCCAAGCGAGCCAAGGGCAAAGACAGACACATGGCCATGTGGTGGACAGCAGGTGCAAGCAGGGCTACGATGACAAGAGGGCTTGGAGCCATCAGGAAAAAGTTAAAGAAAGTTTTCTATCTGTGGAAACGGGAAATCCCAGGCCAAACCCAGAGTCTGACAAAAGCTGTGTGCCTCAGTGGATTTAGTCCAGCACTGGAGCCTGACATGTGTCCTCTGCTGCCATCTAGTGAAAGTTAATGGGAATGCAAACAATCTCTAAGCCCCAGACGCGAGATTTTTAAAGCAGTAATTTAAAGGTCAAAGGTGTACTTTAAGCATGGTTAAAACCCTTTAATTTACACAGCATGTGGGGGTCGGGGGAGGAGGGCAAGATTTCTTTTCTAAAAAGTTTAAATTTCAGTGTACTATGTTATTTTTGTTAAAAATGGTCATGAAATATTACTTGATGTAAAATTCCTAGAATTCCCTGAGCCAAAAGGGTATTATAGGCACTATAAAGAAAGATGGCCAAAGACCATTCCAGCTGCATAGGGTATGAAGTGGACATCCTTACCCCACTGGGTAAAATAAATTCTGGTGTTTGAAAGACATGCTAACTTGTCCTTTTTTTTTTTTTTTTTTTTAAGATTTTATTTATTTATTTAACAGAGAGAGATCACAGGTAGGCAGAGAGGCAGGCAGAGAAGCAGGCTCCCTGCTGAGCAAAGAGTCTGATGGGGGGCTTGATCCCAGGACTCTGGGATCATGACCTGAGCCAAAGGCAGAGGCTTTAACCCCTGAACCATCCAGGCGCCCCTGTCCTTTTTTTTATTAAAAGTTTTCAACGGGCGCGCCTGAATGGCTCAGTGGGTTGAGCCTCTGACTTGTTCTCAGCTCAGGTCTTGCTCTCAGGGTTGTGAATTTCAAGCCCCATGTTGGGCTCCATGCTGGGCATGAAGCCACTTAAAAAAAAAAAAAAAAAAAAAAAAAACTGGGCACCTGTGTGGCTCAGTTGGTTAAGCGACTGTCTTCAGCTCCGGTCATGATTCTGGAATCCTGGGATCAAGTCCCGGGATCCAGTCCCGCATCAGGCTCCCTGCTTGGCAGGAAGTCTACTTCTCCCCCTTCTCATGCTCTCCCTCTCACGCTCGCTCTCACTCGCTCTCATTCTCTCCCTCTCAAAGAAATAAATAAAAGCTTTTAAATAAATAAATAAAAATTTAAAGTGTTCAACAAGTCATGGGGGCAGACACTGGCAAAGGTTTGACAGAACGTTTCTGCATGAGAATTTAATCCTAGGTTTATTTCCCTGATGTGTATGTCAACTACGTTGCTAGGCAACATTGCTTACAGTAAAAAGATCACTGGTAAATGATCTGGACTGAAAGATAATGACCTGATGGGAAAACCAATGTTTTGGATTTCCTGAGTGTGAAACTCTTGTAACTGGGCAGGTCTCTTGCAGAGATCCTAGAAGCTATGCCTCTGGAATTGTGAGATTACCTCCCATGAGGCATGGGCATTTAAATCAGAGCAGCTCTCACAAAGGCGAGATGTGGATCTGGCCTCCTTGCACGCACTGATCAACTGTGGCAAGCACATTCGCTGCAGAGAGCCCCCAGAGCCATCCTCCCGACTGCTATGGTTCTCGCCCTGTGTCACCCTGTGAGCTCGAACAAGCCTAAGAACACCCCTGATGGGCCTTCCACGGGTCATCACATCATCCACCACAATGACTTTTTTCTTTTCCTTTCCATAACTATACTCATTTCCTTTTCGTTTGTAACTTGTTATACTGAATTATGCCGAATTATAATGAATATAATGGTGGGGGGAAGGGGTTCCACAAGTGAGGATGACAGATGGATTGCTTTTCTCCTCATTTTGTTTTTTCACTTTTTATTATGAAATAATTTTGAACTTAAAGGAAAGCTGCCAAAAGAATATAAAGAACCCCCAGAGAGGTGCCTGACCGTCTCAGGCAGAAAAGTATGCAAGTTTTAATCTCTAGGTCATGAGTTCGAGCCCCACATTGGGCATAGAGATTACTTAAATAAATAAGACTTTAATGGGGGCGCCTAGGTGGTTCAGTAAGTCAAACATCTGTTCTTCAGGTCCAGTCGTGATCCCAGGGTCCTGGTTTGGAGTCCCACGTCAGGCTCCCTGCTCAGCGGGGAGCCTGCTTCTCCCTCTGCCTGCTGCTTTCCCTGCTTGTCCCCTCTCTCTGACAGGTAAATAAATCAAACCTTTTTTTTAAAAAGTACATGCTTTTAAAAACAAAAGATTAACATGGAGCCATCATATCCTTTCACCCTTAAATATTTTATTATGAATTTGCTAAAAACAAGACACTTGTTTTTATGCATTATACTTGCACAATCACAGTATAGTTCTCAAAGTGGGAATTAACATCAACATAAAGCTATTACCTAATTGTCAGACTTACGAAAATTTCACCAATTATCCCAATATTGTGCTTTATAGCAGATTTTTTTTTCCTGGTCCCAAATCCAATCTTTTAGTAGTCACGCTGCTTTTGGGTGTTTTGTCTCTTTATTCCTCTTTAATTGGGAATAGCTTCTTAGCCCTTTTTTGTGTACCATGGCATGGGAAGTTTGAAGAGTACAGGGTTTCCTTTGGCAGAATGTCCATTTGGGTTTGTCTGGTGTTCCCTTATAGTCAGATTCAGGTTTGGGGCCCCGCACTTTGGGGAACTCCACTCTGGCCCTCCCTGAGCTGTATCTCCCAAGTCTAGAGCCAAGAAGTCAAGCGCATGAAAGCCTGCCCACTCCCTCTTCTCGATCCAATGTCAGCAAACCTTTTCTTTAAAAGAACAGAGAATAAATACTTTAAGCTTTGCAGGCCCTAAGATCTCTATTGTAACTACGCAATTGTTCCATTGTAGCAAAAAATCAGCCATAGATAATATGCAAATGAATGGGACTCGAGTAACATTTTATTTACAAAAACAAGCTCAGTTGTTTAAGTGTCCAACTCTTGGTTTTGGTTCAGGTCATGATCTCAGGGTCGTGAGATTGAGCCCCACCAAGAGCTATGTGCTTAGTCGAGTCCAGTTTAGATTCTTTCACTCTCCCTCTGTCCTGCCCCCTGCATTCATGTGCTCCTTTGCTCGCTCTCTCCCCCTCTCCTCTCTGAAATAAATAAATGAATCTTAAAAAAAAAAGCAGAGGGGGTGCTTGGATGGCTCAGGTGGTTAAACAACAAACTGTTTATCTCAGCTCAGGTCTTGAGCTCAGGGTTGTGAGTTCAAGTCCCACATAGGGCTCCATGCCCATGGCTATGTACCACCACTGCCACCACCATGACCACTACCATGACACCACCACCACCACCATAACCACCACCGCCACCACCATGACTACCACTGCCACCATGACGACCATGATACCACCACTGCCACCACCATGATGACCACGACCACCACCACCACCTTGACTACCACCACCTCTGCCATCACCACACCACCAGCACTGCCTCTGCTCAACACAGAGCCTTTAAAGCTCATTTCCCTCTCCCAGAACACTCCAAAGGCAGAAGATACTGTAGGGGCTTGCTGACACTAGTGCATACTCACGTCCAAGATACTTTGGGATTCCAACTAACTATGTAAATAAACAATAATATGGTGCCCGGATCTTGTAAGTGGTGAAGTGTATCTGGAAAGATGACCAATTCTTTAAAACATTACCCCATGAAATACGTCTAACTTTTAATATTTTTTAGAGGTAATTGATGAGCATTGGTCTAAATAACATCATTTTCAACAAAGTAATATTTTCAGCAAGGTATCCAATAACATCTAAATTTAAGAATTACTGCTATGTAATTTACATAATGAATGGAATATAGTAACATAATCCGTGTTATATAATTTACTGTTCTTTTCATTATTTTCTTAATTTTTTTTACTCTTGTTCTAAAATTGTTTTATAAACTCTGAAAGTTGGGCGCCTGGGTGGCTCAGTGGGTTGAGCCGCTGCATTCGGCTCAGGTCATGATCTCAGGGTCCTGGGATCGAGTCCCGCATCGGGCTCTCTGCTCAGCAGGGAGCCTGCTTCCTCCTCTCTCTCTCTCTCTGCCTGCCTCTCTGCCTACTTGTGATCTCTCTCTGTCAAATAAATAAATAAAATCTTTAAAAAAATAAATAAATAAATAAATAAATAAACTCTGAAAGTTGTTCTATTGTAATTTGTTTCTTTTTATGATGCTTTGAATCTTTAGGAGAAGGCCATTTCTATGAAAGTGTTTTGCAATACTATATTGATGAGTTACTCTATCATTTTTATTTGCCAATAGTTACACCTATACTTTTCATAATTTACTTATTTATATCTTCAATAACTCAGGTCACTGTCAGAACACATAATTAGTCAAGATAGGAGGAAGAGCAAAACAAATTTTGCACATAAAGATATAGAACTGAATCAGTTACCAAGCGGATGACTTTCTCTTCTAGCCGCAGTGGACAGACCTGAGGTTTGGACTGAAAAGCTATGAGTGCTGGTCTTGGTTCAGCCATTAACCTCTGGAGGTCAAAGCCACAACCTTTCCTGGCCCTTGGTTTTCTTCCCACAGTAGCATATCACACAGGTTCCCTGCTCTGTGATGCAGGTCATAGGAAGATCAAATGATTAAATGCTTTATTACCAGTACATTCATGGGCTGGTTGTTACCATTTCATGGCAGGCAAAAGGCTGTTCATGGGACTGTGGTCCTTCACGTTGTAGTGGTATTGCTTTTCTTTGACAGATGTTCTTGGAAATGACGGCAGGGTGCTGGAGCCATCCTCTATCTCTTTACTGGAATCCTACCTTGGGAATGAGCGCCTTCTTAAATTTTGTGTGTTAGGTGCCTGCCTTGCTTCACCCCAGCTGTGGCCCTGGTGCCCTGGGGGAGATGCTTGCAAAGCTTCCAGATACAGAATAAGCCCTTGGAATTGTTTCCTGGTCTATTGTACTCTGGTTACTGACCCTCTATCACAGAGGGGTTGATCTTCTGCATTTCTCCATCTGCATTCCTCTGTATTGAGCTAACCATGGGCCTGGAAGTCATTAGATTTTAACCTGTGGCTGTCCATGGACTAAATCTCCCTTCTCTGCAAACTTTACATCAATACATACACTTCAGAAAAAACCACAAGTACAGCTATGAAGCTGTATTGTAGATTCTCTTTTGTTAGTGGCTGCTTTTTTACTTTTGGGGTTTGTTTGGTTTTTTTGTTGTTGGTGGTGGTTTTTTGTTATTTGTTTTTTTAGAGAGGGAGAGCACCTGTGAGCAAGCAGGGGTGGGAAGAAGGGGTAGAAGAGAAGGAACTCTTCTTTGCCCAGAGCGAAACCCATCAGGGGCTCAATCTCACAACCCTGAGATCATGGCCTGAGCCAAAATCCAGAGTCAGAGCCCTAACTAACTGAGCCACTCAGGAGCCCCCACTGATTCTCTTTTGAATCTTAGCCCTGGGATTGATGTATCTTACCAATTGCAGGGAATTGTGATCGCTGGTATTTGGAATAGATTTTCTACCCTCATTCTTTTTTTTTTTTTTGTCTCCTTTTAGGACTCCAAAGGCACATATAATAGACCATTTGATATTGTCTCAAAGGTCACTGAGACTCTATTCATTTTCTTCAATCATTTTCTTGCTATATTTCATTTGAATAATTTCTACTGACATGTCTTCAAGTTGACTTTCTGGTGTTCAGTTCCCATCTGCTATTAAGCCTTCCTAGGGATGTTTTTGATTTCTGATAACTCTCAACTCTGGGCTTACTTGTAAGTCATGATTCTTCTGGTTTTCAGTAGAAAGATGGTAGGACTTCACTGAGCCCCTCCTATCTGTCAGGACTTGAACTTCAAACTAGCATAGACATTTCTCCCTAAAATTCTAGCTAAACCTTTCAGCTGGATCCCCCGAGGTCTTCCCATGTGCGTGTTCACTTTAGGGGTCAGCCAGAGATGAGAGGGAATTTATACGCCCATTTTGTAGTTTCTCCCCATGACTCTCTCTTTCTGGGAAGTCCCCCTCAACTCCCAGCTGTTTTGGCAGCCCCAAAATCTAAACTCCATCTCTTCAGCTAATAAGACCACCCCCTGATATTTTAAGTCTACGGGTTCCTGAGAAATGGAAGAGTCCTCCAAGGAAAAGCCTAATAAATTGGAATGAACCCTGTTTCCCTCCCTTCTTGCAAGACTCATGTTCCCTTCCATTCCTGCCCACTTTAGGTTGTGTCAAAAAAAAAAAAAAAATGGCTGTTTAATCCCACATTTTTATCTCCATGCCCTCCCAATACCCTACTAAAATAATAGTGAAGGAGGTAAAATGTACAAATCCACAACAAGAGATGGGAATTTCAATAGAGATCAAGAAATAAAACATTTCAGCAGACTTTTTTTTTTTTAAGAATTTATTTATCTGTTTGTCAGAGAGAGAGAAAGAGAATGCTTAAGCAGGGGGAGCAGCAGGCAGAGGGAGAAGCAGTCTCCCCACTGAGCAGGGTCCCCGATGCGGGGTTGGATCCCAGGAGGGATCAATCTCAGGGGCTCAATCTCACAACCCTGAGATCATGGCCTGAGCCAAAATCCAGAGTCAGAGCCCTAACTGACTGAGCCACTCAGGAGCCCCCACTGATTCTCTTTTGAATCTTAGCCCTGGGATTGATGTATCTCACCAATTGCGGGGAATTGTGATCGCTGGTATTTAGAAATACCCATCACAGACAGGAAATCTAGATGGAAAAGTTTGAGGCAGATGGTGGCGAGGGTTGTACAACACTGAATGCAGTTAAAAATGGTGGAAACAGTGAATTTTATTTATGTTTATTTTACCCTACATACACACAAAAATAGAGAATGGAGATAACTGGTAAAGCCAAGTACAGGAGGCCAATGACCAAATGCACATGGTGGGGGAGAGAAACAGTAGCCAAGAGGGGAAGCAAATCATCCTGGGACCCCCAACTGGCTTGTGTCACATAAACTCCCAGTACAACAAAAGGTAGGACTAAGACAAGGGCTGAACCTTGCCCCCTCGCCACCACTCTGAACAAAGAGCCATGTGATGGTTTGACATGGCACCCCACATCCAGAAAAATGGTGGACATCCTTCTCTAGAAAAGAACTTCTCTAGAAAAGAACATCTTTTAGTCTTGCTTTTAGAGGTCTGCCAGTTAAAAGTCTAAGAGAGTGGCCTCCCACCTAAATGAAGTCCTTCAGTCTGAGTCCACTACAAACACAGAGGCCCCATCACAGACAGGAAATCTATGGATCTACCAGGATCTATGATCTGGTTCTCCTATGTGCTCCAGTGGACACCAGAGCTCTACGAAAGCCTCTAAAAAACACACCAAAGCTTATGTGCCATTAGACTCACTCTAAGACTGGCAAACAAAACATATAACCAAGAAGCAACATCCTCATACAATAGAACTGTCAGGAAAGCAAAGGCTGTACATAGAACAAGGCATCACACGGGCAGAAGGGACCCACCTAACAACCCATGCAGCCTGGACCTCAGTCCCACATGAGGGAAATAAAGGCAACTTAGGAATGGAAGAGAAGTTTAAAATATCTCTAAGTACAACCCCCATAAGAGAAACCTTCATTTAACATAGCTAGAAATTAAGATAATGTCTAAAACGGGTGAATTGAGACCTGGTGATGTAAGCATATTATTTAGGGAAACCACCAAGAGAAACAGCCGAAGGAGTTAAAAGTGGTTGTCTCCATAGGACCATGGTGGGGGAGAAGTAGTCTGGGAATAATTGCTATGCAATAGAAGTTATACCACATGAGGGGCGCCTGGGTGGCTCAGTGGGTTAGGCCGCTGCCTTCGGCTCAGGTCATGATCTCAGGGTCCTGGGATCGAGTCCCGCATCGGGCTCTCTGCTCGGCGGGGAGCCTGCTTCCCTCTCTCTCTCTGCCTGCCTCTCCATCTACTTGTGATTTCTCTCTGTCAAATAAATAAATAAAATCTTTAAAAAAAAAAAAAAGAAGTTATACCACATGATTTGATGGTTTAACCTTATGCATGTATTAGCAGCACTTTGATTTTTTTTTTTTTTTTTAAGAAAAAGACTGGAATGTTGTGTTGTGTTTTTTTTTCCCCCCCTCATGTAGCATTGTTTCATTCTGGAATTTTCCAATTAAGCTTTTGGCTAAACACATACATATGATAATGATAATTATTCAGGAATCGGGAGGTTTGTAAAAACATTGTGTGCCATTAGAATAATCAAGCTCAGCTCTAACACATCTTGGCTTTTCAGGATAATTAGACCACACTGGAGGCCCAGATGGGGTGAATGAGAAAGCCATGGGTGTCTGCCTTATAGTAACAGGAAAACATCACCCAGAACTACTCAACTGGCAATTGAAATTTGCATGCTAACTTAGTACACAACAAGAAATGAATAAAAATGCCTGGATTGGAGGCAAAACATTTCACTTTAAAATCTAAACATAGAACATAGGTACAATAATGAAACTTGTACACAACCCATTTTAAGCCCTCACGTATTAAAATTGAATCCTGTAAAGCCAGAAGTGGTTCCCACCATATCTCCTGGTTTTTTGTTTTTTGTTTTTTTTTTAAAAAGGTCACCTTCTACTGTGAGCATCTTTCTCGAAATTTCACAAAACACCGGAAGATCATTTGTCTCTTAAATCACCCACAGAGATGTTTTGCGTGTCTGCTCAGGGTCCTGAGTTGGTACCAAGAATACAGAGGTGACAAGGTACCTACCGTTTCCGCTCTCAGCACAATATAACGACTCGGGTAGAAAATGGATACAGAACTAGGCAATTCACCGCAACGTGATTCGTTCAACGGCAAAAGTTAGCACAGGTTGGATAGGAAGGCTGGATGGGCTTATGAGGACAAGGACTGAGAGTTATCTCAGACAGCCACTCTAGGGACAGCAGTGAGAAGGCCCTGGGACTGGATAGCTAGGCGAGGAGCTGCAGGGAGAAGGCTCCAGAGGGAGAAGAATCCCAGAGAAATCTAACGTGGCTTCCAGAACAGAGGACGAAGGCTGGAGAGTAGAGACGATGAAAGAGGACTTATTGCCTCCAATTGTGACCTTAAACTTTCTAGTTGGGTTCTTCTTTCCAGCCTGACTCTTAGCTCAGGTGGGAGACCCTGTGGGTTAAGCATCCAGTGCTGGGAACCAAAGCTACCCCCTCAAGCAGTAAGGACTGCCCTGCCCGTGACTGTCTTTAAGATAGTGACCCAACAGACCTTCACTGTCTACCTGCTCACACCCACCCACCTTTGTCCCGCATTTTTCTTACACACTGCAAGTATTTTCTACACTTTGGAGATAATCTTTGAAACCCTAGACCGCTGTCTTCCCTGGGATTGGCCTCACCAAAGTAAATTCCTTTCTCATTTCCGCACCCTACCCCCCACCATCTCATGCCTTTCAATTCCGTCAGCGGTGAGTGGCTGAACCTGGTCTGTTTGGGACACCACCGCCCCTCACCCTCCTGCCAGGGACTGTGGACCACCCCAACAGACTAAAAGAAGGGGGGACAGAAGAGGGATTAGACATAAGACAGGAAAATCAAGCAGGAGTCAGCTCACACAGGGTTTTGTAAACAACAGACCCCAGGTTATTCTAAGGTCATAGAGACGGAAGGTTTTTTGGGATAGGGCTTTGAGGGCCAGGTCTGGCACCATAAGATTTGCATTTTAGAAAGATTTTCTTTGGATAAATTCATTATGGACTAGTTTCTATTATTTTGCTTACTTTCTAGTCACACACACACACACACACACACACATACACACACACACACACTTCTTACCCATTTCTGTTGTTTGTTGTTGAGATCATTGGACAGATATTTGATCAATGATTAGGTTAATGGTGCAACTAGGGGCGTCCAGGTGGCTCAGTCAGTTAAGAGTCCAACTGTTATCCTGGGTTCAGTTCATGATCTCAGGGTTGTGAGATAGAACCCCTGCCTCAGGCTCTTTGCTGGGCATGGCGTCTGCTTGAGATTGAGGATTATTAAATAAATAAAATACTCGGTCGCCTGGGTGGCTCAGTGGGTTAAGCCGCTGCCTTTGGCTCAGGTCATGATCTCAGGGTCCTGGGATCGAGTCCCGATCGAGTCCCGCATCAGGCTCTCTGCTCAGCAGGGAGCCTGCTTCCTCCTCTCTCTCTCTCTGCCTGCCTCTCTGCCTACTTGTGATCCCTCTCTGTCAAATAAATAAATAAAATCTTTTTTTTAAATAAATAAATAAATAAAATACTCTTTAAAAGATTAATATAACTATAGAGCGCTATTAAGTTTACAAAACACTTTGCCACATGTACTATCATAGCAGATACTAGGAGGTAAATGATATAGACAGAGATTTCCTAGCATCAACACTCTTCCACCCTGTGTCCATGGAACATACTGATAACCAGTCATGGCACAAAGTCCTAATGATTTCAGAGACACCCTCAGAACTGTCAACACAATTCTCCTGGCCAGCAATGCCAGCTACTCGATTTGCCATCCTAGAATGTTGTAAAATACATCCATTATGGAATCATACAGATGAGGTTGAAATTCACGATTTCCTACCTTAGTATTGGATCTAGGTTACTTGACATCTCTGAGCCTCAGTTTTCTCATTTAAAAATTAGAAGGGCACCTGGGTGGCTCAGTCAGTTAAGCATCTGACTTCAGCTCAGATCATGATCTCAGGGTCCTGGGATCAATCCCCATGTTGGGCTCCATGCTCAGCAAGGAGTCCGCTTGTCCCTCCGCTTTTCCCCCTGCTCATGCTCTCTTGTGCTCTTTCTCTCTCAAACGAATAAATAAAATCTTTTTAAAAAGATAAAAGTCAGCAAACAATGAAATTGTATCATCTGTGCATTTACCTATAGAAATTCAATGATCATGCTCTAAAAAGGGAAAGAGAGAGAGACAGAAATCGGTCACAATGCCACACAATGTGCCTGCACCGCCAAACAAACATAGGATGGGAGACATCCCCCATAGCACCAATTAAGTCTCAGTTTGGGTATGTATCTCAAAATGAGCAGAGTGGTTCTTCAAAGGGACATATTTCCCAAAAACACAGGCCTTAAATGCAAGTCAACAATGTCATGTTACTTAACTGAAAGGCTAGCAGTCTATCCCAACTCTAGAGGAAAAACTGACCAGGAGGGCCTCCCTAAGGATAAAATGGACATATCCCTAATGGATATATATAAACAACAACAACAAAAAAAACTTCCAAATTCCACTTCCAGTTAGATTGAAAAGGTCACAGCAGACGATCACTTCTCCTGTAGTAAGAGAGGGGGGAAATGGGTAGAGTAAAATATATTTATTTTTACAGATATCACAAAGTGCTTTAAAGGAACTATTCTGGAAAAGGGGGATAAGACTTCATAAATGAGATTAGCGGCTACAGGGGGCATTTACCACTTCTGGGCCTGGGCAGGCGAGTGATGCGGCCTGCCACAGTCAGAGGACTCTGCTTGGCTAAGAAGAAACGACTAATACTATAAACATCTCTCTGGAGTAAAGCAGCAGATTTGAAAAGATGAAAATTCAAAACACAGAGCTAGTCTTCCTCTTTGGTTAAATGGGTGGCAATGCAGAAGGCTGGGGACTAAACTGAAAGACCTCATCATCTCCTGATACTTGGGTCCAGGTCCCACCAGAAAGGGACGTCTGTGAAACACGTAGATCATATCTTGCCCTCAAGGCATTGGAAGCCCAGAGGAACTTGTTATACTGTGAATTATAGTAAGAAAAATTCATATTTGGTCTTCATCCTGTTTCTGGAACAGAGCTCCTAAAACACTTGGAATTTCATAACTACTGATGGTGATGAAGGTGTCTTCTTGTACATTAATGAGGTTACTTGTAGAAAGCACCCAAGAATGGAGGCTGGTTGCCAGTGCAGCGGACCTGCTAATTACAGAGTTAGACCTCTCAGTCCCACTCCAACCCTCTGCCCCCCACTGCCAACCTCCAAGGAGGCAAGAGAGGCCGGAGATTGAATCAATAGTAAATGGCCAATGAGTTAACCAATCATGTCTGTGTAATGAAGCTTCCATTATAACTCCAAAGGATAGGGTTTTGAGAGTTTCCAGCTTGGTGGAGACGTAGAGATGCAGGGAGGGCAGCATGCCTAGGGAGGGCATGGAAGCTCCATGCCCCTTTCTACATACCTTGTCCCATGCATCTCTTCTGTCTGGCTTTTCCTGGGTTATATCCTTTTATGATAAACCAGTGATCTAGAAAGTAAAATGTTTCTCTAGTTCCATGAGTCACTATAGCAAATGAAGTGAACTCAAGGAAGAGGGTTGTGGGAACTTCTGATTAACAGCCAGTTGGTCAGAAGTATGGTAAAAACCTGAATTTGTGACCAAGTCTGAAGTCCAAAGGGGTTGGGGGGGTTGTTGGAGCCCCCAGTCTTTAGTTGGTTGGTTGGTTGATGGTTGGAAGCACATTTGATAACCTAGGCTTATGATTGGCATCTGAAGGGGGAGTAGTCTTATAGGACTAAGACCTCAAACTGTGGGATCTGATGTTATCTCCCGGTAGATAGTGTCAGAATTGAGTTGAATTGTAGAACACCCCAGCTGGTGTCCAAGAATCACTTGTTGGTATGGAAATCCCTATGCATACATTGGAATTGGGATCTTGTGGCTCTTAAGCAGGGGAGCAACATAGGATCTGGGTTTTCAGAAGCCATGGTAATAAAACATGTCACAGTTTTCAACTGTTTTCTAGCTCACAAGGTGGAGATTCATATATATAATATGCTATGGGGTATCACACTGATCAGCAGCAATTGTGCATGGTTCCTGGCACCACAGGGGGTGGGAAACCATGAGTTACAAGACATTAACAGAAGCAACAAGATTGGTGATCCAGAGTGTAGCTAGAGGAGTACTCTTGGTTTCAGTATTGAATATCTGATTGAGTCCTGGGGCCAGTGATGGCAATGAGGAGCAGGGATAAAGGGCAGGTTTATTTGGGTGAAGGAAGGTTACAGATGCAGATAATTTTGAACATGTTGAGTTGGAAGCTTCACAGGAAGCACCTGTGAGACACACCCCAAAAACGGCATCTAGAAAGTACATAGTTTGTGTGACTGAGAGTCAGGATATCTGAAAGATGTAAATTTGGGAATCATCAGCTTTGCAATGGAAAAAGATGAGCTTGGGAAGGATGAGAAGCTAAGCTAGGTTGTAGGCCTGGAAGGGAAAGGAATGAACACGAGTAAGAGCTCAATTTCCCAGCAGGAAGCTGGTACTGAGGCAGATGATTTCATAGCCTTCCTTTGAAGCCATTGTGCACCAGGCTCAACACAACCTCCAGTCTTCTTTCTTGCCTCCCCCTCTCCACATTGCCACACTTCTCATCATTCCTTCACTCAGCTAACCAGACATCCTGTCTGTGCCCTGCCCTCATCCATACAGCAATTTACTGAGAAGCTGCCCTGTGCCAGGAGCTGTACTGGGTCCTGACCATACAGCAGTGACTAAAGCATCCTTGTCTCAAAATGTTTACATTCTAGCAAAGGAGACAGATGCACACAAATAATTAAAAAGACATCTTGGGGAGAGATAAAGGCTGTGAAGAAAAAGCAAGCAAGTTAAGGGAATATAGTGATGCAGGTGTCCTATTTTAATAAAGACAATAGGGAAAGTCATCTCTGGAAATCACATCTGAGATCTGAATAAAGTGCTAAAGTTCTTGGTAAAGAAAGGGCGGCTAATGAGGCAACAAGGGCCTCAATCATATATATATATTTATAAGCTTAAATAAGGGGTCTAGCTTTCACTCTGGGTGACAAAGGATCACCGGGGAGAGGAGTATTGAGTAGAGAGGAAGGACGTGATCTGACTTAGATTTTGGCAAGATCCCGAGGGCTGTTGTGTGGAGAATTACCACTTGGGGCAAGAACAGAGGTAGAGGGTCCTTTTAGGAGGGAATTGTAGTAACCCCGGGCAGGGTAAGTAGGGTTTGTTGTACAGGGGTAGGAATAGAGATGGTGAGAAGTGATCAGATTCAGGTTATAGTTTATAGATGGAAAGGACAGGATTTGCAATCAGAACAGATTTCCGGGTGAGAGGTAAGTCAAGGATGACTCAAAAGATGAACAGTTGAATAAATGGTAGCAGTTACCCCAGTGGTGAATAGTGGGCAAAGGTTAATTTTAGAGGGAAAATCGCGAACATTGTTTTGGAGACACAAAGTTAATTACATGCTGATTAGACATCCAACCAGAGAGGTTGAGTAGACTATGGCTTATACAAATCCAGAGTTCACAGAATTGATCAAAGCAGCAGACAAATGCTTGGGATTGGTCTGTGTGGTGGCATTGAAAGCCACGAGCCTAGATGAGACCATCTGAAAGTGTTGGACAGAGTCCCAGCTCCAGCAGCTGCGAAGGGGAGTTGGTGGGGGGGGGGGTGTTGGTTGGGTAATGGGAGGCTGTCATGGTCCTTGAGAGCTTCAAGAGGACACAGTAGCCTCAAAGGGGGAAAGGACGACGTCTTAAAGGGGCTTGCCACGAGTCTGGAGGCGGATGGGCCATTTTGCAGGCTGCGAGACCCACATTAGCGGACACAGGACGACGGACAAGATACGACGGGTCTGGAAATGGAGGCGGCCGCAGGGGTGGTCAAGAGGGCCGCGTGCGCCTCCACTCCAGCCCACCGTGTCCTGGCGCCACGAGGTACTTCGCCTCTCCCTGAATCGTCTCTCAAGCCGCGCGAGCACCGCTGCCCCGGAGTAGGCCAAGCAGCGCCGCCGGGACTACCGAGACCGCGGGAGAAGGCTGAGCCGCCCGCACCCGGCCGAGTCTCGCGAGAGCGCGGCCTCACCGGCCCAGCATGCCTCGCGCCGCCGCCGCTGCCGCCGCCGCCGCCGCCGCGCCGCGGCTTGAGGGCGGGAGGCTGGGGGAGGGTAGCGGAGCCGGCGCCGCCGCCATGTTGGGTCTGAGGCGGCTGCTGTAGGCGCCGACGGAGCGAGCGGGCTTGTGGAGCGGCGACAGCGGCGTGGGATCTGCCTCTCTGCGAGCGGCCCGGAGCGGCGGCGGCGGCGGCGCCATGAGCGGGGGCACCCCTTACATCGGCAGCAAGATCAGCCTTATCTCCAAGGCGGAGATCCGCTACGAGGGCATCCTCTACACCATCGACACCGAGAACTCCACCGTAGCCCTCGCCAAAGGTACGCCGGGGCGGGCCTCGGGGTGGGGTGCTGCGCCCGGCTCTCGGCTCGCGGCCTCCTCGCTCCCTCTTTGCCTCCTCCGTGGTCCTCCCGGAGGCCGCTCCCTTCCCTCCCTCCGGGCCCGGGCGTCGCGGGCCGGGCCGCGGCCTCCCCCGGGCTTCCTGGCTTCCACCCCGAAGGTCCGCGCCTTCAATCCGGGAACTACAGGACCGAGTGCGGGGCGGGCGGGGCGGCTCTGAAGTCCGAGAACGGGCCGGAGAACACGGAGAGACGTGTCTTCCAACTCCGAAATTCGGGGGTTCTGTCGTCTTGCCACAAAACAGATTCTGAGTATTCAAAAGAATTTCTCCGCCCAGCTTGAGTTTCGTGCGATTTGTTGATTCGAAGGGACCTATTTTCTCGCGTTCTTAATTTCGGTTCGTTCCGGTATTCATCAGGTGAACTGTAAGTAATGTGCCGAAACTTTGGGTTTGCTCGGCGACGCAGACCGTCTCCAGCTGCCACCGGTACCGTCGAGCAGATCGCATCCCACTTGTCTCCTACGCGGTCTTGTTTACCTGTTAAACCGGAATCCTTCTTCTCTGGGGCTGTTGTGCAACCAGCTCTTTACAAATGCTGGCGCTTCTCGCCTCGACCCTTGTTTCTGGAAAGCCGGTGGGGAGGAGGGTTGAAGCTTGACCCAGGACCCTTGTTCCGAAGGCGGATCTGAGTGGTCCGTGGGCTCTGACCGGTCCCTGTGAAGGCTCCCTGGGATGGCGAGGCCGGGGCACTGAGGAGGAAAGTGTCGTACCCGTAGTATTTCGGTTAAGCGTCGCCCAGTCTTGAGTGGGTTTTGTTTCCGTTCACACGTGCTGGGCCTTCGCTCCGCCAGAAAACCAGGAAGAAAATAAACTTGAGCTCCTGCTCTTAAAGCAAATCTCACAAGTTTGAAATCCTTAGAACAGGGTAGCGAGATAATTAAGGTAGCTTTCCAGGACATCTCGTGGCGTTATGGGATGCACTCCGTGGGAGAGACAGAGGTCCAGAGCTAGGAAGAAATTTTCTAAATCTGTAAAAAGAAGAAAAACTTCATCTGTAACTAGTAGGAGAGTCATTTCACAGTATGTCACACTAAAATGTCACACTAGTGACACTTTTGGTGTCCTTTTTAATAACACTCGTGTTGGGACAAATTTTATACCTGAGGTAAGGAGTCTTAAGTCTTTTTTTTTTTTTTTTTTTTTTTTTATCTTCTTTTCCACTCCCAACCCATGGGTCTTTAGCTGTGTAGTGTCTTAGTTTTTAATGGCTTTATGAAATTATCAAAAAGGCTTTCTAAAGCTCTTGGTGAGAACCACATACAGTATTTTTCATTAAAGTTGTTTAATAACTTTTTAAAAAGCATTGTTTTCCGTAATCTGAATTTTTAGGTGTCTTGCCAGTTTAGAGTTTGAGTTGACTGTGCTTTTACTTCTCACATTGAAAAAAAACTACATACATTCATTTCTGATGTATTAACTTCAGTTTTTTAAAAGCCTTTGGATATATTCTTTTATTCAAGAAAACAAAAAGTCTATATTGTTACTGACCCACATTTTAAAAAAATCCATTTCGGCTTCTAGAGTTAATATTAACTACAATTTTATTAGTCTGTAATAGTTCAGTTCATATGCCAATTTGTTCCTTGTATCCTGACTTGATAAATACTGGAACAGCAATGAAAAGATGTTTTTAAATCACCGAATTGTCTGTAATTACGGCTTTGATAATTAATCCCCCATATATAATACATGTTTTTTGTTAAGCAGGAGGAGTTATTTAATATGTAACAGAGATTTGGGAATTCAATTGTATTTGCAAAAACTGAAGTTACCAAATTTTGGTAGCTTATTCTACATAGAAGTATCTAATCTAAATCTCCAATAAAGCTATCCTGTCAACACTGGGCACTTCAAATTCCAGAATTAGAAGTGGGGTGTTTGTCTTAAAAGTTTAGAATTTATGACTTGTGAAGTAATGTGATATCTGATATTCCACCTTTTTAAAAATTTGGATGATGAAGCAGTTGAACTGATTCAAGCCAAAAAGTTTGTGCGGTTTAGAACACAGTATGTATTTATATTTAGAGATCCCTGTTATCTTTGTGAACTATCAGTTGAGTTAATCTCTTCAAATGACATTCTTAGAATTCTCTTTTGGATGTTAATTTTTTTCCCCTCTCTGGGAAGAGGGTCCCCCCCCCCCTTTTATTGTGAAATTACCTCACAGGTTGAAAAGATACATAGATAAAAATGGAATATTTTTAAACAAAGATCATTGTAAGGACCACAGAGGGCAAGGCAGACTGTTGCCAGCATCCCAGAATCCTCCCCCTGCATCTTCCCATCATCACAACTACCCACTTAAGCTGGATATGAACATTATTCTAACATTTATAGTCTTATCACTGAAGTTTACATCCCTGAATAATAGAGTTTATGTTTGTCCTTTTTGAACTTTATATAAATGGAATTGTCTTGTATATATATTTGATTTTGTTTTGTTGTGGCGTGGGATTTCATCAGGAATATAACAAGCTTATTCTGCATTCATTTTTTATGTTCTACAGTTAATGTTTAAATTGTTTACAATTTTGCTATTATGAACAATGCCTTTGTGAACATTTGTTTTTAAGCGCGCTGATGCCTGTTTGTGTACTTTTCTTAAGGGTGTGTACTTGAATTGCAGGGTCATGGGGAATGTGTGTCTTTATTAGGTAATGCTAAGCAGTTTTGTTGTTGTTTACTAGTTTTTATTTCAGTTATTAATATATGAGAATTCTAGTTCCACATCCCTTACCAACAATAATATTTAGTACCAGATATTTAAATTCTGTCCAGTCTGGTGAGTATGAGTGTACCTGGCTTTAATCTTCCTGATTACTAATGAGCTGAACACTTTTTCATATCCTAGTCATTTGGATTTCATCTCATGAAATGCCTTTGAAATCTTTTGCTCATTTTACTACTGAAATGCAGGTCTTTTTCTAGAGTTCAATATTCTGAGTACAAATCCTTTGCTGGGTATATCTGTTGCAAATACCTTTTCCCATTTAATGGTTTTTTGTTTGTTTTTTGTTTTTGTGTTTGTTGTTGTTGTTTTTAAGATTATTTGTTTGTTTATTTAACAGACAGAGATCACAAGTAAGCAGAGAGGCAGGCAGAGAGAGAGGAGGAGGCAGGTTCCCTCACCAGGCAGAGAGCCTGATGTGGGGCTGGATCCCAGGACCCTGGGATCATGACCTGAGCCAAAGGCAGAAGCTTTAATCCACTGAGCCACCCAGGGGCCCCCATTTAATGGTTTCTTTTGGTGAACATAAATTTGTTTTAAAGAAGACATGTTTATTACTTTTTTATTTATGGCTAGTGTTTCTTTCTTCCTTCTTCCTTCCTTCTTTTTTTTTTTAAGATTTTTATTTATTTGACAGATCACAAGTGGGCAGAGAGGCAGGCAGAGAGAGAGGAGGAGGAAGCAAGCTCCCCACTGAGAAGAGAGCTCCATCCCAGGACTCTGGGATCATGACCTGAGCTGAAGGCAGAGGCCTTAACCACTGAGCCACCCAGGCGCCCCCCTTTCTTCCTTTTTAAGGAATTTTTCCCTACCCCAAGGTCATAAAGATACTTAGATTACTTTTTCAGAACTTTCTGTTTTGCCCTTTCACTTAAATTTAGTAAGGGATTCACTTGGTTTACATGATCCAGGTTAAAACAGGTCCTTTACTTGGATATTACTTATAATTTAAATTCATGTGGAACTATACAATGCTCTTAAAATTTTGGATTAGTTCTATTAGATGTGTTCTGTAGTTAAGGTGACCAAATGGCCTGGTTTGCCCTGGTGGAAGGTCCTTGTTTGTGCCTGTTGTTCTGGCATAATTATTAAAACACTCCTTTTCAGGCGCCTGGGTGGCTCAGTTGGTTAAGCGCTTGCCTTTGACGCAGGTCAGGGGATCAAGTCCCATATGGGCTCTCTGCTCTGCAGGGAGCCTGCTCTCCCTCTTCTCTGTGCTTGTGCTCTCATACATGATCTCTCACTCTCTCTGTCTCACACATAAATAAATAAAATCTTTAAAAATAAATAAATAAAACCTTAAAAATATAAAACTAAAACATCCCTTCTCGCTCTTGAAAGTGTTCCAGTTCGGGTAATAAATTGTATGATCACACTAAATATAATCAAAAGCCCAGGGGTAGTAACTAACTGGGTAATGTCCTTTATTTTCTGCTAGAGATTTCACAGACTAGCTCTAGCTCTGTAAAGGTAATATTGAAGTTAAGTTTGATGAGCTTTGATACACAGAATCTTCTTATGAATGTCAAGGAGTCTTAAAGGCAACCTAGAAAGACTGATGTCAGTCTGTTAAGTATGTTAATAGATCATTTGGTCTGTAGTTTGTCTCTTGGAGTCTTTGTCACAGCTCTGAGTTTATTTTCTTCCTGATTGTGACCTGCACATCATCTTCTTTGCTTATTTGCATAAGTTTGTCACCTTCCTTCCCTCCATAAAGTCTCAGTTCCTGGGAGAATGAATGTTTATTTAGTGAATAAATGGAAATTATTTAGCATTTTAGGTTATTAATCTTGTAGAAATCTCTTGGGAGAATCTCCAAATAGTACTTTCCATGTTCACAATTATATATCTCTTTAAAATTGAAATGCCTAAGGTATTGCCCCTCACCCTGTCCCCACAGTGAGAGCTTTTGGAGACTAGAAATACAGGAGGATAAAATCTTATGACAAAATTGACATTGTTAGGGAGATGGAGTTTTTACCTTGTGACTCAAGCTCAGTTATAATTTTCATTTAAAATTGAAGGGAAGAATTTGTTCCAGATGTTCGAGTGAATTGAAAAGTGGTGACACGCATGAATAGTTTGTAGAATATTTCCAATTACTGTATATTCAAACCTGTGTCTGTGAATATGATGCCCAAGCACATACTAGAGACTGGATATGAAGAGATTGCGAAGAATGGAAGTTTAACAAATGCGGAGTTTTGTCTCGTTCATTGCTCTACCCTTGGTGCCTAGAACAATGCAAGCCCCCGGTAAATATTTGAATAAATGAAAGGATAGTTGTAGTTATTGAAGATTTCTTATTATGGGAATTTCAAAGTTGGAGAAAGTACATATTTCCCATAAGTGTTATGTTTGTAGATTTTTATAATACTTAAATAAAATGGGCTAAAATGAATGAAATTCTTATTTCATCTACATTATGTTAGCTATATCTGGGTAATACACCACTCAAATGAAAACCAGGTTGCCACTGCATTAGGAAAGTATTTATAAAGAAGAATGTTTAATAAGTCGGGTGCTTTTAAAATGATTTGTCCTTAAAATCAAGGCATTGGTAGGAGAATATCAAAGCTGGTAATAGATTAGTTACTTAAATTACATAAAGTAACTTAGTACTAAATTACTTATTACTTAGATCATCTGCTAAGTCCTGCCCATTTTTATACCTTAGCCACTTCTTGATTGTTAATTAGCCACATACTCATAAACTCCATTGAGTGAGTAGGAGAGCTCTGTAGGATGGATGAAATGCCTGGAAAGTGCTGTATTGATTTCTTGCATTCTCACATGAGTTGGGGACCTAATCCAGCAGTTCACAAAATCACTACCTAGAATGTCCAAAGATCTAGTAACTTTTCAGGCTGCAGTTTCTTTTGGTTTAGTGAGGTTGCCAGAACTTGAGCCTTGGAAACAGTTTATTGTTGCTATGCAGTCCACAGAAATACTTAGTAATTTGGGAGTCTGAAGTCAATGTCAGAAACTAACTGCATCTTTGAGAGGAGTAAGATAAACTGTGGCTTTCTGAGTAAGAAGTAGAGAAAGCAGGGGCGCCTGGGTGGCTCAGTGGTTTAAAGCCTCTGCCTTCGGCTCAAGTCATGTCCCAGGGTCCTGGGATCGAGCCCACATCGGGCTCTCTGCTCAGCAGGGAGCTTGCTTCTCCCCACCCTTCTCTGCCTGCCTCTTTGCCTACTTGTGATCTCTCTCTGTCAAATAAATAAATGAAAATCTTAATTTAAAAAAAAAAGTAGAGAAAACAGTAAAAAGCCTGAAGAAAATAATAATAGAAGGAAAGAAATAGAAGAGTAAAGAAATCTTACCTGTGCTTGACACATAGCAAGGGTTTCGTAGTGTTTAACTCAGTGCCACAGTAGTACTACTAGTAACTGCAGATGACTTAACCTGAGTTTACTGCTCCATGGTAGAAGATGCCCTCTACAGAAACAGTTTACCTTCTTATTTCTCTGTGGTGCTTTACATTAATACAGTTTATTTTTTTAGACACACATGTGTGCGTGCATGTGCACTTGGGGGGATGGGCAGAGGGCGAGGGAAAGAGAATCTTAAGCTGGTTCTACGCTCCTGGAGCCCAACCACAGGGCTTCCTCTCACAGTCCTGCGATAATGAGCAGAAATCGAGTCCAACAATTAACTGACTGAGCCACCCAGGCACCCCTGAAGTAATATTTTAATTAGCTGTATTAAAATCTAGATATCGTTGAAGTAAGTTTTTTTTTTTTAATTTTTTATTTTTTATAAACATATATTTTTATCCCCAGGGGTACAGGTCTGTGAATCACCAGGTTTACATACTTCACAGCACTCACCAAAGCACATACCCTCCCCAATGTCCATAATCCCACCCCCTTCTCCCAAACCCCCTCCCCCCCAACCCTCAGTTTGTTTTGTGAGATTAAGAGTCACTTATGGTTTGTCTCCCTCCCAATCCCATCTTGTTTCATTTATTCTTCTCCTACCCACTTAAGCCCCCATGTTGCATCACCACTTCCTCATATCAGGGAGATCAAAAAATATGGAACGCTTCACGAATTTGCGTGTCATCCTTGCGCAGGGGCCGTGCTAGTCTTCTCTGTATCGTTCCAATTTTAGTATATGTGCTGCCGAAGCGAGCACCCTTGAAGTAAGTTTTAAGATTAATTTTAATTTAATTTTAATCTTAATTTTTAATGGATGATGTGTAAGTTAGTTTGCAAAATATTTTATTCACAGGGATCTTATTCTAGTTTTGGTTTTTTGGATTTTTTTTTTTTTTAAGATTTATTTATTTATTTGGGGGGGCAGAGGGAGAGGGAGGATGAGAGAGAGTGGAATCTCAAGCAGACTCCTTGTGGGGCTCAATTTCACAACCTGAGATCGTGACCTGAGCTGAAATCAAGAGTCCCAACACTTAACCAACTGAGCCACCTAGACACCCCTCTTATTCTAGTTTTGTGGGGTATTTATTTCTCAAAGAAAATGTGACCAAAAAGCCCAGTTGGAATGCTTAGTAGCTCTTTGGCCTTGGACAATTTATTTAATCCTAGCTTTAACTTGTTCTTTTAAATATACATAATAGTACCCATCATTTATTCTGAGAGTAAATGAGGTAGTATCAAAAGTGCCTGGTTTATTGGGACGCCTGGGTGGCTCCACCCAGGGGTTAAGCCACCCTGGGTTAAGCCTTTGCCTTCAGCGCAGGTCATGATCTCAAGGTCCTGGGATCGAGCCCCGCATCAGGCTTTCTACTCCCCAGGGAGCCTGCTTTCCCCTCTCTCTGCCTGCCTCTCTGCCTACTTGTGATTTCTGTCTGTCAAATAAATAAAATCTTAAAAAAAAAAAAAAGTTGGGACTCCTGGGTCAGTGGATTAAGCCGCTGCTTTCAGCTCAGGTCGTTATCCCGGGGTCCTAGGATCGAGTCCCACATCGGGCTCCTTGCTTGGCAGGGAGCCTGCTTCTCTCTCTGCCTCTGCCTGCCACCTTGCCTGCTTGTGCACTTGCTCGCTCTCTCTCTCTCTCTCTCTGTCTCTGATAAATAAACAAATTTTTAAAATCTCTTTTTTTTTTAAGTGACTCAAAATTAAAAAAAAAAAAAAAAAGTGCCTGGTTTATTGTAGGTGCTTAAGAGAGTATAACTATCTCATTTTATTTCCAGCCGCCATCTCCATCTCTGTCTTCTCTAGCACCTGAACTCCGTAAGTCATTCAGACCTACTGTAAGTACAGTATGTCTGTTGAACTTACTACCCTTCACTGTCCCACATGCCCCTCAGGGCTTTACTTCCCTCTTTATCCTGTTTAAAATCCAAGAGCAGTTACCATCAATATTTAGCATAAACTCAGCCTCCTGCCTCCTCCCGCTTTCTTGTACAAGCTTAGAGAAACCACAGTCTTGATTATATCAACACAGACATGCTGACCAGTTTCACTCTAAATTCACATTCACTAACCTCATCACTCATGGTTACTTCCCTGCAGTCATACTGTATTTCCATAGTCTCCTTGTTCCATTTTTTTGCATGACTCTTTCATTCCTTCTGTTTTCCTCAGACCTCCAATACCTCCTACCCATCTTCACTTTCAGTCTGTGAACCTTGCTTCCTATTTGAGGAAAGAACAGCAAGCAGAAGAGAATTTTGATGAACTCATCCTCCAATCCCACATATATCCAGTTACTCACATCTGTGCTCTACACTTTCAATTTTCCAGTGGTCAATGTAGAGAAAGTGTTCTTCTCTGCCAGACCATCCTTCCCCTTATGTAAATTCCATCCCCTCTTGATTTGAGGTCATTGCTTTAGCAATTCTCTACTCTCTTCCTGTAAATTCAGTTTTCCTTCTCTCCTAGATCTTTCCTGTCTGCGAGGAGATCTGATGCTAACTCACCCATCTTAAAAAACAGCAACAAGAAAACACTACGACTCTTAACTGTTTCCTCTATCACCCCATTTCTTAAAGATATTGATTGATTGATTGATTGATTGATTTGACAGAGATCACAAGCAGGCAGAGAGAGAGAAAGGGAAGCAGGCTCCCCACTGAGCAGAGAACCCGGTGCAGGGCTCTATTCCAGGACCCTGAGATCATGACCTGAGCCGAAGGCAGAGGCTTTAACCCACTGAGCCACCCAGGCACCCCACTATCACCCCATTTCTGTCCTTCCCTTTACACCAAAATTCCTTGAAGGAATTATCCACACCATTTAACTTAAATTATTTTTTGAACCTAGTTTATTTGGGTTTTTATTTGCACAGGTGACAGACTTCTTGATATACTTTATTTTACCATTGCACTTTTCTCTTGATAATCTTTTACAGTTCCTGACTTTGAATACTCTCTGTACATTAGTGACTCCTGTCTCCAGCCTGGACCTCCTCACTTGTATGCCCAGTTGCCTCCTTAACACACCTGGAGAAATGTCCACATACCTATTTCTCACATACTGTTTCTCCATCTGATTGAATTGACAGTTCATCCTTTTAGTTGAAGGATGGTAAGACCAGAAACCTTTGAGTCATCTTTAATTCTTCTGTTCTTCTCACACTTCATATGCATTTCTGATCCTATTACCTTCATTTTCAAAATATATCCAAAATCTGACCTCTTACTGCCTCTACTGCTCTACTTTGATTTATTATCTCTCACCAGACTTTTCAGAGACACTCAGGGCCTCGTATTTCAATGTTGACCTCTTATTTAATTCTCTTTTTACCCCCAGTTGTGTTTGAGGGCATCTTTAGCATTTAAAAACAAACAAACAAAAAAAAAACTACATGGAATGTGTGGGTGGCAAATTATTTTTAGTGAGCCTGTGTTTTTCTTAATTACTTGACTATATCATCCTAAATTCAGATTTATTTTTATTTTTATTTTATTTATCTTTTTGCAAGGGTGGTGGAGAGGGCCGAGAGGTAAATTATCCTCAAGCAGACTGCTGAGGCAGGAGCCTGGCGCAGGGCTCAATCCCATAACCCATGAGATTGTGACCTGAGCTGAAACCAAGATTTGGATGTTTAATTAACTGAGGCACCCCAAGAGTCTTTTTCTATAAAACTTTGAAGGTATTGATTTGTTGTATTCTGACATTCTAGCGTTGCTGATGCCAATCTGGTTCTTAGTTCTCTTTCCAGAAGCTTTGTTCTTGGAGTTCAGAAATGTTACCACACTGATTCCTGAGTGGTTCTCTGTGAATCTTGTAAATCCAAAGACTCCCAAGTCTCTTCAACCTAATAAATTCTGTCTTAGATTAGTTTCTGTCTTGTTTCTCTTCCTCCATTCCTCACCCATGTTTTGAATTCCTGTTGAATGCAATATTGTGTGTGTGTGTATTTTTTTTTTCTGTTATTTTCATCTCTCTATCTTGGTTTTATAGTTTGGGAGGTTAAAATATAAAACCAACTACAAGAAAGAAAGCACAACTGAAAGCAGCTTAAAGAAAAAAGATTAAATTTATACTTAATTGGACAAGGTTTTACTTTTATTTACTGTTGATAAATCCTACTAAAACTATATGCAAGGACTTTTTTGTTGTTTTAGGCATAAAACTATAAAGGACAGGGTAGATTTGGAAAGGAGACAAGAGCAACAAAATTTTGGAGTTTGAAAAGCAAGTGGGTGAATTTAAATGACTTAGAAGAGCTGAGAAAGCTACAACCTAAGTAGACAGTGGGTTACACCAAGAACTAACCTGATTCACACCCAGACTTCTGAAAGGCTCAGCAATTGGCATTACCAGTGTCAGTAGGAACTAGAATGAAGTATGAAGTAATGAGTTGATGAGAAGAATGAAGGAATGAGAACTGAAGATGGGGTTAAAAACTGGAAGATTAACTCAAAAATTGTTTTAATGGTGGTCAGATTTCCAAATCCCTTTTTGCATTTCACACAGCTGGATAGCTGCTCTTCTCCAACACTGGTACTCTCTGGAGAGGGTGGGATAGAGTGTTTGGAAAAACGTGGACACCATTAAGAACAGAGGTACCTCTACACTAAAAACAGCTTGGAGCAAATGGAGCATTTAAGAAACTTACATCTGCCTGGTACTTATTATTTAGTAAGCTATTCATTCAGGAAAATTACTAAGCACCTTCTATGACTACATGCTAGACAGTATGCTAGGTGCTAGGAAACAAAAGAGCAGTCGAGACAAGATTTTTAAGAACACAGCATTTAGGAGTGCCTGGGTGGCTCAGTGGGTTAAGCCTCTGCCTTTGGCTCAGGTCATGATCTCAAGGTCCTGGGATCCAGCCCCACATCAGGCTCTCTACTCAGCTGGGAGCCTGCTTCCCCCTCTGTCTCTCTGCCTTCCTCTCTGGCTACTTGTGATCTCTGTCAAATAAATAAATAAAATCTTTAAAAAAATAGAAAAGAACACAGCATTTAAGATGCAGCCTGACGGATAATTACAGTTAGCCACAGGAAGAGGATATCTAGTAGGAAGTATCTGGTCCCAGGTCACAGGGAGTTTGCAGTCTTATCAGGGAATAACTAGAGCCCCAAACTTTTATCCTGACCCAAAATACCTAACGCTCACTTAAGGTGGGATCACAGTTGCTCTCATTCAGGTCCTTAGATCATCCAAGTTCCTTCAGATTTGAGGCCTTTTCATAAAATGCCTTTGGGGTTCTCTTCCCCTACTCCTTATATGGATGTGGTTGAAGAATGAGCAGTGCAACAGATTTAAGAAGTCACAGTGGAAAGAAAAAATTTAAGAACTCTGGAAGGCATAAGTGACAGTGAAAATGTGTCATATAGCGTGCTCAGGCACTCTCCCCTCCCCTTTTATTTTACTTCCACTGCTAAATTTATCTTAATATATTCAGTTTGTCACTTGAATGACAGGCTAAGAAGTCTGAATTTTCTTGGTAGATTTTGAGAGCCATTGGAAGTTTTTTAGCCGATAAGGTAACATGTCAGAGTCAATCTTTAGGAAGTTTATGCTACAGCATTGTGCAAAAAACAGTGGAGTTGAGAGGAGAGGTTGACAATAGTGACGTCAGTTGAAGTATTTTAAGAGTTTGGGAAAGAGGAAATATAGGCCTAAACTTGTTAAAATAGAGAGGGAAGAACAGATACATGAGAAATCAGGAGAGTGGGTTAGCCTTTAAAAAGTTGATTGGGAACAGGGAAGAATTGAGTGATGGTACAACAGCGATTCCTATTAACTAAAATTGGGAATGGATCAGAAGGGACATTAGATTTATTTTTCCTGGTTCTGCTTGAGCATCATCACCCCTACAAAGCCTTCCCTGATACCCCACAATTCAGGAAATGCTAAGTGTACCTTCTGTGTTGTCTTTTTGTTTTCTGTTTTCTTCTTGTGCTTACCATGCCTTACTACTATGTTTCACAACTAGACATCAGCATCTTTTCCCCCTTATGTCCCTTTTACATAGCAGAGTTAACTGTTTGTTGGTCTCATAAAGCGTTATTTTTTCTGAAAATTTACCTGGGTCGGAAAATGTGGTACTTGTACAACTTAATATTTAATAGAAAAATTGTGATAATTGAAGACGGTATTAAAGATATTTTACTCTCTCGGGACACCTGGGTGGCTCAGTTGGTTAAGCAGCTGCCTTCGGCTCAGGTCATGATCCCAGCGTTCTGGTATCGAGTCCCACATCAGGCTCCTTGCTCGGCAGGGAGCCTGCTTCTCCCTCTGCCTCTGCCTGCCATTCTGTCTGCCTGTGCTTGCTCTCTCCCCCTCTCTCTCTCTGATAAATAAATAAAATCTTTAAAAAAAAAAAAAAAGATATTTTACTCTCTCAAATTAATAATAATGAGTATAGTTCAGTTTTCTTTTGCAGTCCTGTGATTTACAGAAATGTTTCAGGATCTTATCTACAGTTTCAGAAGGGTCCTGGTAAATATGTTTAGCATTATTACTGTTGTTTACTGCCTCAGTACTGCAGTTACTGCCTCACTGTCTAAATTTTTGAATCGCTTTTTGGTTATACAATTTCTCCTCATGCCACTCTCCCTAAATTCTTACTCTCACAAGTCATTACTCCCTTATGCTTAGTCTGACATTCTCATGGTTTAGGAAAAATATGTCAGAGTAAATCTGCAAATGTTAGTAATTCAAGGGGAAGAATCTTGCATGGGGAAAGCAAGTGAAGTTGCAAATGGGAGAAGTTAACTAACTGAGCAAGGTCTCAAATCTGTAATTGTGGGAGATGACTTTAGATTAAAAGAAATATAAGGTCTCTACCCCCCTGAGTGCAAGCAAGAGGGGAAAAAATGAGTGAAGATGATGAAATGTACTAACGAAAAGGACAAGATGGTTTTGGATCTTTTTAGGCAAACCAGAGGTTACTTCAACGTTTAGAGTCAAAGTAATGAGTTGGTTTTAAGAATATTTGAAAGGTGAGGGGCACCTGGGTGTCTCAGTCAGTTAAGTGTCTGTCTGCGGCTCAGGTCATGATGCCAGAGTCCCAAGATCAAGTCCCACATCGGACTTCCTGCTCAGCAAAGAGCCTGCTTCTCCCTCTGTCCCTTACCCCACTCATCCTCTCTCTAGCTCTCTCTCAAACAAATAATTAAAATCTTTAGAAAAAAAGAAAATGCCTGAATGATGAGAGGAAAGTCACCTTCATTGGGAACTCTGGAGTGAGGGTGGTTTTTGTCTTTGGATTGCCAGTGGTTGGTGTGTGATCAGTGCTGAGGTGGTTGAGAATATTGCAGAGAGAAGGTTGGTAGAGATGTCTGCTGGGGTGACAGATACATAATTGGGTACAGGAAAAGATGATAGTGGCCAGAGACAGATGTTTTCACTCAGTGCAGTAATACTCCCTAACAGAAAGTAGTGTGAGTGAGGGGGAAGAAGGGACCAAAGAGGAGAGTACAGGTGTGTGGAGAAAT